>NW_006921713.1:7836638-7851068 GCF_000298275.1 Orycteropus afer afer | reverse complement strand
AAAAAAAAAAAAAAAGTCCTAATAAACATTCAGTGATTAAATGCAGGAGTGGGGCTAAGGTAATGCTATAGGTAATAAATAATGTGCAAGTCTGGAGGCAGAAGAACACAGTGCCTGGATGCGCAGTCAGTGTAGACTTCAAGGGAGGCCATGGCACTTAAATAATATGTTGAAATAAGTGGCTGCACTCCAGTATTTATCTAAACACTTAGTATATAAAAGCACTAACTCTCAGGTCCATAGCAACAGGTTAATCTCATGTTACCCAAGGTTTTTCTGACTTTTAATATCTTACTCTTCAGAGAGCTCATGGCTGAATAGGCAACACACTTCATTGTCATAGTGGACCACAGCAGATGAAATGTGAGATGCTGTGGAGGACAATGCAGTGAGATGAACAGTCATATATGAAACTGAAACTAAATCTTTTAAGAAGGATGAAAGACAGGAATATGGGATGAAGGTGGAAAAGAAGGTGGAAGGAAATAAATGCTTTCAATGAAAGACGTTCTTCTTTCTCACATTTCCAATTGTAAGATTAACCTGTCCTCTGGAGATTTCATGGAATGTTCCTCAGAAGAACACAAAACACAGGAGAATTAAATTGCCAAGTATCCCTACCAGTTTACTCCTGTTACATTCTGCCCACACTCTGTTTGTTCTACAATTTCTGGTCTTTGTGACTGAGAAAATCCTTCCTCCTCAGCACCTCTGTGAATTATGTCTACCCTGGTGTGACCAAATATGCAAGGGCTTGATTCTTCAACCATGGATTAAGAACTATAGGAAACTACTCAGTTTTGTACAACCATAGAAAATGTGAAAAGTGGGTCCTCCTCAGAAGGATGAACGAGGGAAAGAGGAGTAAGGAACATTTCCTATCAAGTGTATCATGCATTACATTTATTTTCACACAATCATCACAGCAGCCCTTCAAATATGGAGTTAATATTTCCTTTTCACAACTGGTAAAGCTGAGGTGTAGTAGACAGTTTATACAACTTCAACAGCTAGCAGGTGTTAGACCTGGAGTCATAACCAGGTCCAACTAATTCTAAAATGTACTGAATCTCAGAAAACAGAGGCAGAGTGTGACAATTAGTGGTAATAATTAAAAAAAATAATAGTTTGAAACAAAAGCAAGCACTGCAGAATAATGTAAGTATTAATAGAATAGTAATAAAGTACCACTTGGAATATTGTATCCATCATCAATCCTTGGGTAAATTACTCCTCCTTAGCCTCAGATTCCTACTCTATAAAATGACCCCAAAATGTAGCAATACAAAATAAATATGATTTTATTTGTGAATGTGCCTAACTTTGTAGCAGTAGGCATTCAGTAAATATTTATTGAATGATAATGAAATAGAAGTGAGAGAACCAACAGGAACTATCTCTTTTTTCAAAATCTGTAACAGATGGCCAACTTATTCTTAAGGACTTCCTACCCCTCCACCACCCCCAGAAACCACTTTACCTATGCCTTAAAACTGTCACAAATCAAAGTTATTAATAAGAAAGCACTGGGGGTGGAGGTGAAAGCACAGTCTGGGAAGTGGGTGGGATATCCAGCATGGAAAGTGGACTCATCCTTTTTCTGCAACGATCTTTTTTATCTTTGCCCACTGAGGTAGCTTCTCCTATGGCCACTTAGGAAGAAGAAAAGAGAAGGAAACAAATCCCAAGGAGACACAGGGCTTGATGTCAGGCACTGAGGCACAGCCCTCAACCAGAAAGGATACTTCTTCAGGTACTTCCCTCCAATTTTCTCTTTAATGGCTTCTTGCTTCTTTCCCCTACCTGACCTCTTTTGTCTCTTAGTTCTATAATAATGATTCCTCTGCTTCTCCATGTGGAAGAAAAGTCTTTGCCTCTCATAGTAACCACTTTCTCCATATGCTTGCCATGGTAATCCCCAGCTTTGGGATTATTCTGGGACCACCATCTTCACTCCCTTCTATCCCTTAGTAGGTCTTCAGTTGCAGCAGCCTCTACACAACTTTGTAAAAGCCAGGGAGAATTCCAGTTAACTGGAACAACACCTCTGCTGACTGCAGGCCACACATGTTCTTCCTCCTCCTTTCTCCCTCTTGTAAGGTGGGGAGACAAAGCTCCTCAGGCTGATTACTCAAGAAACTTAACCAGAGTATTTAATGTATTTCACATATCATCACAACCATGAAAGATCACAGAAGACTTTAAGTAGTAGGGAGGAAGTACCAACAACAACAACAAAAGGGCAAAAACCCAGACCGAGGCAGTTTTATAGATGGGTAAGTGGAGTGAGCAGAAGAACCAGGGAATTATTGCTGGCTTATACATAAGCGTAAACTGCATGCTTTGCCCTACAGCAACTTAATGGTGTCTGGAAGAGAGGAAATTCTGATGGGATTGAAAATTATAACAGTGTAAATAAGAGAAACAATAATGCTGCCTTCCTTACACAGCAGTTTCTAAAGAGATCTGGAAGCCCCTTTAGTTAGTCACATGACAATCCTGGAAGGCAAATTCTGTTACATGAGGTTAAGCATAGCAGAGATGAGAAAGTTAACACACCACATGATTATCATGATTGTGTATCTGATTTTAAAAAGGGAGTTCAATCATGGGTCCCTTTAATACTGTAAAAAGAGACGCAGAGAAAAAAACATGCTTCAACAAGCACCTCTCTCCAATTTAGCCATGAGCATAACAACTAAAAATGAATTTAAATGCCAACCCTCATTCTCACTTTCAAAATATTCAAGAGTAGTGACCAGTCTACTTTGCTTCCAAAACCCCACTGCCATTAAATCGATTCCATCTCACAGTGACCCTCTAGGGGAAGCAGACTGCCTCATCTTTCTCTATGGAGTGGCTAGTAGGTTTAAACGGTTGATCTTTGGTTAGCAACTGAATTCTTTAACCACTGTGCCACTAGAGCTCCAGATTTAGACATATGCTAAATCTCAACCACTTATGGTATTGGTCAGAGGCCATCCAACTACCCATGTACCTACTCTTACAAGAATCTACCCTACCCTATAAGGCCCTCACACACTCACCTTCACTGACTGTCACTCACCCTCTTCCACTCATAGAAGCCAGAAGCTGACCCATACCTGCCGACTAACAGAGCAAGTTGTTACTCCTGTGTACAACTCACCGCTCTCACACTGACTCCCACACATTTATCCACTTGCTTCCAGAATCAATCCCCTATGTAAATACATGCATAGTGCATTCTGTCACTCATTCATGTTTGCTTTATTGTATTCAAATGAATACTCAAGTGTAACCTACTCTTTAATTCACTCATCCACATTAATCAAATAGCTATCTACAAGTCACTCATCTATATATCCCACTATAAATTCCAAAGCACAGAGTTCCTCTTCAGAAAAATGTCCAAATTCTGCAATACATTTCAACAAATATTTGTGTTTGAATGGAACTCCAGCCAAGACAAGTCCTTCCTAATAACCAAATGATGGTGATACACTGGTTTACAATCAGTATGAATGTGATATAAGAAGCTACACAGTGGCACTTAAATAGACAGTCATCAAAGTACAGAGTGCAGGAATTCCCGCAAAGCTAAGCCAAAATTTCTGTTCATTGCCTGAATGTCTCCTTTCCATACATAAAAACTGGTAATAAGCCCAAAACACAGATATCAAATTCACCCAACTACTTTTGGCATCATTACATTGCCTCTATTTTCAGAAATCCATTCTAATGCTAATTTGTTCCTTCTGAAATGTACCTGTATTAGGGCCACAGGGTCAGGAGGCAATTCTTTTGTCATTTCATAGAAATGGAAGGCAATTTGTTAAGTGCAACCACTCTCATTACTTGACGATCCTGCTCATTACAATTCTGATGCCTTTGCTTGCAAGTACCCAAACTGGTTAATCACAGCACTACTGCATGAATCATGGAAGACTTCTGATTAAACTCCCTCATGCACTTTTACATGGATAGAAGGGACAATTAACCAAGACCATGGGTTCCTGTGTGAAGCTGGGAAAGAGCTGGCCCCAGGAATGGTTGGTTCACTTAGAGTATCGGTGAAGCACTGACAAAGATGAGTCTCTCAATCCCTGGGTCTAATGGAGACATAGGTAAATGTCGAGTCTGCCTGTTTTTGTCTAATTAAAAAATAACCTTCTCATGTGGATAATCCCCTGGCTTGTGTCACTTCCCAGGCACCTGTGGCCTGGCATCTGTCACAGGGTGTCTGGCTCCTCAGTTCTGGCATATTCAACCAAGTGGTTTTTCTTTTCTAACATCCCCAGTGAAAAATGACATGCCCTTTCTAGCACTGTGCCAAATTGTCTACACCAGTGAAAGGGACTGACCAGGATGAAAAGGGAAGGGCAATAAAATGCATGAACAGTAAAATTGGCTAAGATCAAAAGTCATCTTAAAGGTCCTTAAGGAAAACATTTAAATGAGTGGCCAATTTATTTCCTTGTGAATATTTAACAACACTGCATTACACTTCACTCAAGTAAGGTTCACACTGTTGTCAGAAAGTAAGACTGTTAAAGGAAGAACTAAATTCTGGACTGCCTTCTCTCCACCAACAGATTTATGAAGGGCTAGAAGTCTGACTTGATGGCAAACAACAACAACAGCAATAACAACAGAAGAACCTAGGGTAAGCCCTCCATGTTATGGCATTTATATCATTTCTCTTCAAAGAACCTCAACCTCTGAAGTTTTAGTAGAGTACTAAACTACCAAATAAATACTTTATTCATAGTAGGGTCTTCTAGATTTTTCACATAGAACAAGCCTGGGGTGGGTGTAGAAGGTAACAATCTGCTACCAAGGGGCGAAACTAAAGGGCTATTCTCAAAGTTGCTCTTGAAAAGTAAGTGCACTACATTAACTTGTTCCTTTAACATACACTGAGTACTTACTATATACTAGGCTAAGTACTTGAGAAACACATCTGAAAAAGGTGGAGCTTGGATTTAGGAAACTTAAGTCTAAAGAAGGAGAAAGGTAATAAATTATGATAACAAAAATTGATACAATGCAAATACTGACTAATGATAACAGTATTCAGAGAATTAAATAGAGCCATACAATAGTGTAAGGAGCTCTGGTGGCTCAGTGCCTAAGGCATTTGACTCCTAACCAGAAGGTGGTTGGTTCAAACCCACCAACTGGTCCACAGAAGGAAGATGGAGAAATCTACTTCCACAAAGATTTATTGCCTTGGAAAGCCAATGGGGGTCACTATGAGTTGGAACTGACCCAGTGACAGTGGATTTTTTTTTTTTTTTATTATTTTGTACAATAGAGTGACCGCAGGTACTTGGTATTGAATAGGCAGGAAAGATTGCTCTGAGAAAACAGTTCAGCTGAGTTCTTAATGGCAAGAGTGAGCCAACTAAATGAACAGCATGCCAGGAAGAGGAGCAGCATGTTCAAGGATCCTAAGGCAGGCTGAAGTTTGGCATAGTTGAGGAACAGAAAGGAGCTGGAGTACAATGGCCAAGGACAGAAAGGTAAAAAGATATGGTGAGGCAGGGCTCTGCATGCTTAGGTAAGATGTTGGATTTTATTCTAAGTGTTACAGGAAGCCACTGAAAAATTGGAAAGGAAAGTGGTATCATTTTATTTACTTTGTTTTTTAAACTTTATTTATTTTTTTTACTGATGCATTTTTATTTTTAATTCATTCTGGCTGCTATGTGGAGGGGGTAGTGAGGACACTCCTGTAATAATTCAAGAACAGAATGTTAGTGGACTGAACCAAGCTGATGAGTGGAGAGGACAGGAGACTAATATACATCATGTGAAGACAAGTGCAGTAGAATTTGCTTATGTTTTGAATGTGGGAATGACAAAAAGTAGTAACTTAAGGAAGACTAGAGCAATTGTGTGAATTGAGGTTACCATTTACTCATTTGAGGAAGACTAAAGAGGGAATAATTTTGAAGGAGGGGAGAAGTTTCTATATTGGCTGTGTTAAGATTTAGATGCCTTCAGACACTATGGAAATGTTTAGTAGGTAACTAGATAGTCTACTCTAGAGTCCTGAGGAATGGTACAAATTGAAGGTATATTTTTGAGAATCAATGCAATACATTGAATATGTAAACCCCTGGACTAGATACGCTCACCTAGGAAACCTGTGTAAATAAGAGGAACCAAGACAAAGCCCTTTGGGCAGCCAACATTTAGAGACCAAAATAAAAAAGAGGTAATAAAGAAGCCTGAGAACTGGCAAATGAGATGGGAGGAAAATTACAACAGTGTGGCTTCATGAAAGTCAAGAAAAAAAAAGTTCAAGCTCAATTGGCATAACATACTATACAAAACATCGTTCCACATACTATTTTGGCGAGTAGCGACTAGGATCTTAAAAGCTCATAAGTGGCCATCTAGATGCAATGATGGGTCTCTCCTCATCCAGAGCAAAGAAGAATGAAGAAAACCAAAGATTCATGGAAACAATTAGCCCAAGTGACTGGTACACCATGTGATCCTCAGCCTATATGACTATGAGACCAGAAGAACTAGATGGTGCCACTGTCAACCACTTGGAGGGGGATCAATGTAGGAGATCTTGGATAGAGTGGGAGAACAATGTGGAACAAAACTCAAGATCATTAAAAAAAAAAAAAGGGGGGGGGACCAGGTTTGCTGGTCTGATAGAGCCTGATGGAACCACTGAGACTATGACCCCCAGATGCCCTTCAGGTTTGGAATTGAACCCACTCCTGTGGCTTGCAGCCAAACAAAAGTCAGGTATATGAGGTGAACATTTACATTAGGTAGATGCACCCCTTGGAGAGAATGATCATGGAAGAATAGAAGGGCTGTGTATGCACAGGAGGACAGCTCACAGAGCAGGAGTGCGTGGAGGAAGGGATACAGGGAAGAGGTAATTATGGGGAGGAAGTGAGAGGGGAACTGTTGTATTGTGGTAAATTGCCATAAATGTCATGAGACAAAGTGTATGTGAGCTGCTGTATGGAAAGGGAATTTGTTCTGTAAACTTTCACCCAAATCACAATTCAAAAAAAAAAAAAAAAAAGTTAAAAAAAAAAAAATTCTATGAGAAAGCTGTCAATTGCATCAAATGCTTTAGTAGAGGACAGGATGACTATAGACTACTGGACTTGACAGTATGTTGGTAACTGGTGACTTGAGCAAGACTCACAAGAGTCATTCTCTTGAAGTGGTATGAATGGAATCCCAAATGGAATGAATTAGGAGAGTGAGATGAGGAAGTAGAAAAAGCAATTATAGACAATTTTTTCAAGAACTTTTGCTACTAAAGGGATTAGAAAAATGAGGAAGTAGGCCGAATTAAATGTGTGGTCAATGAAGTTTTGTTTCATTTTAATATAGAAGGTACTAGAACTTATTTGTGGCTGGTGGAAAATGGTATAGTAGAGAGAAAGAAATAAAGTTCTTGAGAAGATAAAAAGGGTGGGATCCAGAATTTAAGCATTCAAAGCACTGGATTCAAGTTCTTTTGCTTTCTCAAGGACTTTTTTTTTTTATTTGTAAAGAGTTGGTCTTTAATAGAAGCTGGGGTACTTCATCCACAGTAGCTGGAGGGAAGGTGGATGGCATGGACCTATGAAAGTAGGGTGGCAGATTTCGTAGTATGAAAATGAGGAAGTTCTTGGTAGAATGATTCCATTTTCTCAATGAATTATGAAGCAGCTTTACCAGCATAGAGTGCTAGATAGAAAGGGAGGAGATGTAATAGGTTTAAAGTGAGAAGAGGGAGTGTAAAGTTATTTTGAAGCCAGAGAACATTAACATAGTAGGAAATGTAGCAGAGGTGCTGGGTGGGACTGAGACAGTTTGAGAACTATGGCTCTGTCATCATGGTTGTGTTTCTCCAGCTTCAAGGAAAAGCTGGAGTTGTTCAACTGCTTCAAGGCAGGCATAAAACAGACAGTTTGTTTAATAGGAGTGATGTATAAGGTACCACTTCAAATTCTCTCAGCCTCATCTGCCATTTTTGTTATGGACAGAGTGACCATTGTTGCTCAGGCTTCAGCCAGCTTCATGTAGCACATCTCATCTCAGTGACATACTATCCAGCTCCAGTTTTTTGCCCTAGGGTCTCTCTGCTACCATGACATGGCACACTAGAGAAGGAACTGGTGGTCATGTGTACATATACAATTGGAAGTGCAGGAGAAAAAATGGGAGCCTGTGAATAAATGCTTCTCTCTTTTATCTTTCTGGTAAGACAGTTCAAAGACATGTTTCTTAAGACTCCTTAGGTCTGCAGGAAAGGACTACTTAGCTCTTAGCAATGCCCAACCCAATAATGTATCATTCTATCAACTTTCTCTTCTTCCTTATCTCAATTTTCTGGTCCCTAACTCTTTCCCTGGAATTATTTTCCAAATAAACTATCTACATATAATCTTTGCCTGAGGCTCTTACTTCAAGGATACTCAGGATAAGATCATTGGTATCAGGAGTGGCTATAGAAATCAGACCCTCAAAATGGGATTGTGAATTTCAGGGAATATCCTACTGCTGGAGGTAAGCTGGGTCATGGTAGCTCCTGGTAGGCAGTATCACAAATATGGACTCTCACCTGTGGTGGAATAGGATGAGAAAGAGGTGGAAGTTGATGTGCTGGGTGTGGTGGTTATGTTTGTGTATCAACTTGGCTGGGCCTGGTTGAGTGGCTGAGTAGCTGGTGGTAGTTATTCCCCATGATGAGACTGGCTATCAACTTCATGGTATGATCTACCACAAGCAGTTGAGTACCTGCTTTGGGTATGTGGTCTGCTTCTTGTATATAAGAAGGAGCTTTGAGAATGGTCTCTAGCTTACGGCATGCTTGGACCCTGCATGTAGCCATGTCATTATTCAGTAGCCTGCCATGCTCTGCTAACCTTGGGACTTACAATGAACTTGAATTAATGGCCTGCCGTGTGGTTTGGTAACATCAGGACTGTTCCTTTTTACTTGTCAACCTTGGGCTTCTCAGCCTCAGCAGCCAGCAGCTGTCTGAGTGAAGAAAAGCCTCTATCTCCAGTGGGCCGAGAGCAAGAGGCAGAGCTGAAGCCCAAGGTTGAGGGGCTTTCACCTAGCCCCTAGAACCTTGCACTTTGAACTTGGACTCCAAACTAAGAGAATAAATTCCTGTTTGTTAAGGCCATCCCATTTATGGTGTATTCCTGTCAGAGCGGCACTAGGTAACCAGAACACTGGGTTGTATGGTGGCTCTGGCATTTGAACACCATATGTTCAGTTGGCTGGCTTTGTTAACATATTTGAAAGTTTTGAAAAAAGAATCTAGATAGGTCAAGTCAGCCAACCATCATCTCAAGTCATGCTGTGAAAGCCAGAAAGTGTACATGGCCTTGTTTGGGTAGACTTACATCTATTAAGTACAGGGCAGACTACTGAAAATCTGATCCAAGAACTAATTGTAAGGGTGGCAATGCTGAAAAAGACTGAATTTACAACCTGCATATGTTTTCTATGTGAAAATCCCAATAGGAAGAGGGGAACCCTGAGACTGATATGGGGACATTTAGGTAGACAGAAGGCAAAAGAAGCTCTTCCTCCATTGCTAGAGGAAAGAAACTTGCCTTTACTTAAAGACCCTGCAAACACCTCATCTGAGGCAAGTCCCTCTCAGGTTGACCCCTGTTTCTCCTGAGTATATGCCCCTGCCTCCCCTCATTGCTTCCAGAGTCAGGGCATAGCACAACTACAATAAGAAATACAGCCCCCTCGTCTGAGAGAAAAGACCTTACATATTGAAGAAATTGCAATGGAAAGACCTGACCAATACAGATCTGCAAAAAGCAGGGAGTGGATGTGGGAGTGGATTTGAGGGAGTGAGATTAGGGGTGGAGTGGGATATTGCAAGACAGAAGAGAACTGACTGGTATGGGAGCACTTTCTTGTGATTAGGGTACAAGATCCTGGCAAAGCACTTCTAATATGCTTCTGAGTTCATGGCCTACCTCTGGCAGCAGTGACTAAGGCATGTGACTGCTAACCAGAGGCTGGCAGTTCAAACCCACCAGCCACTCCTCTGAAGGAAGGTTGGGCAATCTACTTCTGTAGTGAAACTGCCTTGGAAAATCAAGGAGGGGGTCGCTAAGAGTCAGGTCTGAGTTGATGGCACATAACAATAACAAAATGCTGGAATGACTTTGCCACTGCAAAAGGGGTTAGAAGATTAGGGCGGTGGGAATGTTAGACTGGAATTATGATGTGAGATTGAGAATTGGTTACCTGACTGTGTTCTGAGATGCATTTCACAAAGGTCTTCAGGAAGTCCTAATGGGATCAAGCACAGTCCCCCACTATGGTGATCAGTTCAGTAAAGCTCTTTTTATTGGCTGTGCCTCCTTACCTGAGTTGCCCTCCTTGTTCCTAATTCTTGTTACATAGAATCATTTTCCACATATAAACTAATTGCACAAAGGCTAAGATAGGCCACTTCTGAGGAATAGAAGTTATAAGCAAGCTACAGCACCCTGCGGCAGCTCTGACCCTAACGCTGACTCCACAAATTCTTTGCCTGACTTATACTACGACAGTGTTCAGTGGATAGTGAGCCCTCAAGAGATCATCATTTCCTGTTCTTCACTCTTCTCTCTTTACCTGAATCAGTAAATTAAGATGACAGTTTAAGGCAAACAATTCCTTGTGGCAGGACACATATGCAAATACAGCAGTCACAATCTCTTCTGCTCTGTGCCTATCAAAACCTCTCTCTTAACCACTCTTCCTTGGATGCCATGCTGCTTCTCATTTCCTGGTGTGCTGTGTTTTCCTCTGCTGTCATTATCTAGCCTCAGGACAACAGTATCCCCAGGAGGGATCATATCCCCTTCTGGGGAAATCAAAGAGCAGATCAGGGATTAGTCACTAGATTGTGTCACTTTCAATTCGAGGAAGAAAGGAAGAATGAGAGGAAAGAGGTGGGAGGGGAGGGGCAGAGCAAGCTGGGCAGGTGAGAGGGAAGAGTAAGAGTAAGGTAGTCGGGTGGCAGTACTATATTGGATGAGTTCACACATTTCCTTTAATCGTGACAATACATTTGCAAAGATGTTCTATTCATACAGATGAGGAAACCAAAGCTATTGTGCCTGTTTTCAACAACTGATTCCAAAGCTAAACCAGCGCAACCAGGATTTATAGATTGTGCTACAGCATGAACAAGATAAAGGACTTCATCAAGAATAATGGAAACCAAACCAAGATCAGAAATACAGACTTCTTTAGGCTTCTACCTCCTTAAGTAGTTGTGATGGTTAGTTTGCCATCAAGTTGGCTCTGATTCACGGTGACCACATGCATACAGAATGAAATGCTGCCTGCCACTGCAACATCTTCATGATTGCTGGTATGCTTTAGTTCATTTGCCTCCTTATAAATTGAACTTATCCAAATATCCTAATTTAAGGAAAATTTTCACAGAACTATAATGCAGGCAATCAGTGTATTTTCATTTTCTCTCTGGTTAACAAGCAATGTTAACCAAATAAGTATATATAGAGTAATTTTCAAGGCAGAGAACCCAGCGTTTATGAGCAGAAACACAAACGTCGTGGACCCTGGGTGCTGATACCGCCAGGGTGAGGGAGCGCAGAACCAGAGCAACAGCAGGAATGGCACAGGGCAGTAAGCCAGCTGCTAAATCTGGGTTGGCCATCACTTAACCAAAAAATGAATGTAATCATGAGTCCTGAGGTAATTTTACCAGGCATGAGTTTCTTGCTTTTCTTAAATTGTCCTACTTTAATTCCGAAAGGTCTAATATATGGATTACTTTCCACCCTACTAAGACCTTTGCCCTAGTATTTCCACACATACTAATGAAAACCTAATTTCTTATTGTACTACATATATTCCATCTAGAGCTTTCTGCTGAAATTGTCATAGCTCTTTGCCATTTCAATATTCTTTTAAACCAATTCCTTTGCAAATTTTACATTATTTCTCCACTTCCACTAATGAAAGGAACTCTGGTGGTAATAGTGGTTAAAGCACTGGGCTGCTAACCAAAAGATCAGTGGTTTGAACCTACCAGCTATTCTGTGGAAGAAAGATAAGGCAGTCTGCTTCTGTTAAGACTGACAGCCTTGGAAATGCACTGAAGATTGTTATGAGTTGGAACTGACTTGATGGTAGTGAGTTTGGTTTCCACTAATGAAGTTTCAAAAGTTCATAGTACCCTAGAGCTAGAGGAGACCATTTTCTAAAAAAAATATTAACAATCAATTATACAGCATTTACCCTAAACCATATACTGTTTTGAGCATTTAAAATTATTAACTATTTTAATGGAATAGTCATAAAAATTCAGTAAGTTGGGTACATTTATTATTTCTGTTTTTCAGATAAGGAAACTGAGGCTCAAAGAAATTAAGTAACTTGCTTAAGGTCTCACAACTAGAAAGTGGCAGAGCTATTTGAACCCAACAAATCTGGCTCCAAATACTGTGCTCTTAACATTCAGGGTCATTTAATCTAGTCTGATAATTTTACAGCTGAGGAGACTAAGACACTACGACAGAAAGGGACTGTGCAAGGATATGGAAGAGTACAGGCTTGCACACACATCTTGTGATTCCCAGTTCAATATTCTTGTTCCACACAACACGACCCTACTTCCAGACAGCAGTCCTCATTTCTGATTCAAAGGTGGTTCCCTCATGAGTTCTTCAATTGATCTGTAGGTTTATAATATCACAATAATTCTTTGTTTTATCAGGGTTATACAAAAGAAGCATTTGGGCTTTTTAGGGATTTTCAGTTGGTCTTTTGAGGCTTTGTAACTGGGTGCCCAGGTTCTCGCTGATAATTATTAGCTGTGAGATGATAGCATGTTCCTTAACATCTGGAAAAATGAGAAGCTATATGTGAGGGTGCCTTGCAAACTCTAAAGAATACAAGCATACCTTGGAATATTGCGAACTATTGCAATAAAGTAACACATTTTTTTGTTGTTGTTTCCCAGTGCATATAAAAGTAATGTTTACACTATACTGTAGCCTATTAAGTATAGAATAGCATTATGAAATAATCTGAAATACTGAGAGAATTACCAAAATGTGACACAGAGACACGAAATGAGTACATGCTGTTGGAAAAATGGTGCTAATAGACTTGATCGGTGCAGGGTTGTCACAAGCCTTCAATTTGTAAAAAATGCAGTATCTGTGAAGTATAATGAAGCAAACTGCAATAAAATGAGGTATGCCCGCACATAAATTATATTATAACAATAATGATGATGATTAGTCCTATTAAAAGCATAACACTTTACCCTTGTTTGTACAGTTTGTGAAATGGTGACAGGATGGCCATTGTTTCTCAAGGTGGGAAGACCTAGTGCTGTCGTCACTGTAGGGGCACAGAGAGACTGTGGATAAAAGGCTGGGAAATGCAAATCATTGATCTATTTAGTAAGAGTTCTGGATAATAGTTTTGTGAGGCAAAAGGTAAAACTCTTAATAACTGGGAAGCTGGGGAACCTAGAAACACACTTCTCCATGTTGCTTTCCCTTGGTACGGATAGTGTACCTGCACCTAGCCTTCCTATCTGCTTAGGTGATAACCTCTTTTACATCTTGCGCAAACATCACCTAAAGCTGATCACAATTCGATATTTCAGATGTTTTCTCAGCTTCCTCTATCATGGAAATTGTGAGCCCCTCAAGGGAAGGAAACATTGTCTTTTACATCTGTATTGACGGGGTCAAGAACATGGTCTAAGAACTCAGGAAATGGTGACTGAATAGTGAATGAATTAATGATATCTGACCTCCTTGAACTGCAACCGTTTTGCTTTCATTCAACAGCTCATGACTCAGGTTGTCCTCAATCACCCTCCTGGGATTGTGTGTGCTGGGCAGGGCTAATTTTGGAGTGTGGGAGTCAATGCAGTTTTCAGGAGTGGTGCCAGGAGGTATAGAAGGCTAAGAATTGTTAAGAATTACTGTACAGTAGTTCTCCAGTTTTCCATCATCCAACCACCAAAGAGCACTGACAACTCCCTATGCATCAGAATATTTTTCTGTATATATTAAAAAATGAAATAATTTTTTATTTAAAATCCCAAACTAACATTTTGTCTTGTAGGCACTTTCATCCCTAAGGAGCTACTCAGAAAGCTGGGGTTTTTGGCTTCAAAGATTTTAAAGCCTGGAAGAAAGAAAAATTTAGAAAAAGTCAATGGAGAGGGGATGCCAACTCATACATTCATTATGCGTGCTTTAATATTGAGAATTCTTTAGAGGCAGATACCAGGTGTAAACTACCAGAGTACCTAGCATGGGCTATGCACACAGCCCATGCTCAATTAAAACTGGATGAATAGACAGATGGACAGGATAAAATTTGGGAGCTCTGGTAGCATAGTGCCTAAGGCACTTGACTGCTAACCAGAAGGCTGGCGGTTCAAACCCACCAGCCACTCCT
>NW_006921713.1:7808376-7836538 GCF_000298275.1 Orycteropus afer afer | reverse complement strand
AATCCTACTTCCGTAGTGATACTGCCTCGGAAACCCAAGGAGGGGTCGCTATGAGTCAGGGCTGACTCGACGGCACATAACAACAACAACAACAACAATTGCCACATTACTAACAGTCACCTGTAAACTTTGTAAGTCTGGTCAGAATGCCCAAAAACCTACCAGTTTAAGATTCACTTACCTACCCATTAATTCTCTCTGGGCTTTTGTTTGCCAAAACTGAGACTTATTTTTTGTTCTTTATTCAGTCAGTCAAAAGAGATCGCTGCCTCCCTCACCACCCCAACAGTAACACCTTTTACTTATATAAGGGTCTTTTCAGACAAATCAAACAACATACTTGTGGTGAATTGCTTGATGTGGCCCTTCTAGCCATTGTTCTCCATTCTGTGATGTATTGTAAATCCTATTATCCATGCCTGTTTGGGATGATGTGGTAGTTAAGGTCTGGTATCAACTTGGCTGGGCAGCTGGTAGTAGTTGTTCCCCACAATGACTGGCAATCAGCTCTGTGGTGGGACTTGCCTTGAGCTGCTGATTGTTAAAGCCATCCATTTGGGTTATTGCTGTTGGAGCAACACAGGTGGAATGTATCTTGAGTCCAGCCTTGCTGGAGGGCATAGCTTCATTGAGGGTATACCTATGAATCTCCTGGGAAGGTTCACCCTCCTATTGCTCCGGTTCTGTGGTTCGGCTCAGCCTCATCTCACCCCTGGATTTGAGACAACAGCTGTCATCTGATTTGCTGATCGAGGTTCATCAAACCCGGAGAATTGGGAGGATCCTCCAGACCTACTCATGAACCTGGGACTCACCAGCTTGCCAGGCTCCACCACTACTCGGTGACATGATCCCTTGGGTGTCTGTGAGTCCTATAAGGTGTTAACAGCAAAATACAGAACCCTAAGATGGGGGAGATCACTAGGAGGAGGAAGAGGAGGAGTTAATGTTTGAAATGATTGTGTGGCACAGTAGTTTGGACATTTGGGACATCTTTAACCTCTGCCTCATGAGGACTGGACTTGTGCTTATCTTTCTGAGAGAAATTGTTCAAGCAATTGGTGTCAGAAATGGGATTTGCTGCAATGGCCCAGACTCACTGGAATATGTGGTTTGGGGAGAAAAGAGATAAACAGGAAAGTAAGAAACCTTTGGCTTCTGGATGGGATAAAAGACACCCATGGATTGAAGCAGCTCTTTTGTTGAGATCAGTCACCCAAGGCAAAAGCTATTCATGGGATTTAGGAGAGGTGGATCTAACTCCTAAGGAATTGGCTAGTTGCATGTATATGAAATACAGAATGACAAGGGAAAGGTGAGACTTACAATTCCTTGGTTGCTGTTATCAGCAATAGCTGTAATGGCAGGGAAAAAGAATGTAGAGCTGGGTTGTAGCACTGAATCAAGCTCAGATCCAGTCCAATTAGAGCTATGACCACTAGTTTCAGGGCCTACCCAGAAAAGAAAAATTGTGTCAGAACAACAAGCAGTACTGGTACGACCACTGGTCACCAGAAAGGTAGTTCAGGAAGGGAACAGGCAAAGTCAAGAAACTACTGAAAGCAGAAGGTATAGTGTGAAAGAGCTGCTTCGGTTTGTAGATCAGTATCGTCAGCTTCCTGAGGAACCTTTACTAAAATGGATTGTGACAGTGACTAATTTAGGGGCTGCATCTTTAGTTTTGAATACTGCAGAATGGAAGAGTATGTTTGGATTGATGCAAGACCCACAACTCACTATGGAACAGACATAAATATTGATCCAAGATCCATTTACAGGGCAGGTTAACCCTGAGGGGGCAGACAGTCTGTTGGAATGGATAAAATCTGCAGTCAGGTTTGTGTATCCTGAGAAGGGAAACTGTCCCTCTCCTCCTCTAAATACCCCCTGGAACACTCCAGAGTAAGCAGCTAATGTGCTGCTTATGCAAGCCATGCTGGAATGGCTTTATGGTGATCAGGATATTCACCCAATGAGAATGCCCCTTACACAGGTCATGGCAGATATGGTAATCGATTGAGCCCGTTCTACATGGGCACCCCACGTAACTCTGATGTTGCAAAACAAAGCAACAATTCAAGAAGCCATGTCAGATCTATTAGCACAACTTCCCCACATGGGTCTTACAAATGCAAGAAGAATAAGAGTGATTAATAGGAGAATGGAAAGGGGAGATAGGGAAAGAACTTATCTCAGCAGGTCGGAGATTTTCTGATGGTTGTTAAGGAATGGGAGGAATATAGCAGACATTGATGAAGTTGAGACAAGGGTGCTAATGCAGCACTACAGGAGATTGGGTGGACCAATGGAAACTCCTGCTGGTCTCCCTACCTTGAGAAGGCCTAGACAAGTTTGTTCTATTCATTCCACTCAGGAGGAATTTAATAATAGGAACTCCCACCTGGGACCAGTTGAAGCAGAGACTCAGCTAATTGATGAAGCCAGAGACTGACGGGGGGGGGGGGGGGGGGGGGGGGGGGCAGGGTCTTCTAATCCAGCCCCCAGAAGGGGACCTGAGGCCATATGTACATGTGTGGGTAAAATGGCCTGGGGGTGGGGAAGAGACTTTCTTGGGACTCCTGGACACAGGAGCCCAATGTACTGTCTTCCCAAAACCTGTCAATGAAATGCTGAAGGGGCCTAAGGTTAGATTAGGGGGAAATGGGATGCAACAGTTGATGGGACTAAGGTGAAAGTTTGAATGAGAGTTGGAAGATTTAAACAGATATTGTATGAAGTAGTTGCAACTCCTTTACCTGAATATATTATCCGTATGGACATTATGGTTAATTGGAGAAATCTCCCTCTACCTGATATTGCAAAACTGAAAGCGTGCAAGTCTGCCCTTAGGACAATATTGATTGGATATGCTAAATGGGAACCATTAGAATTGCCTGAACCCACTTGTTATTAACTTGAAACAGTATAGGATACCTGGTGGACAGAAGGAAATTAGTGCTTTGATTAAAGACATGCTAAAGGCTGGAGTGTTAGTGCCAACAAATTCTCTGTATAACAGACCTATATGGCCTGTGAAAAAGGTAGATGGCTCACGGAGACTGACAGTAGACTACCGAGGCCTAAATAAAGTAGTGCCACCTGTGGCTTCAGCTGTTCCAGACATGGCATCAGTGGTGCAGAAAATACAACAGGCTAAAGAAGACTGGTATTCAGTGATTGATCTTGCAAATGCTTTTATCTCCATACCAGTCTTGGAAAAGAGTCAGTCACAGTTTGCTTTCACATGGGAAGGTTCTCAATATACTTTCAGAGTTTTACCCCAGGGTTATTTGAATTCATCAGCTTACTGTCATGGCTTGGTTAGAAGAGACTTTGACTTGGTGCAGATTTCAAGTATGGTGATACATTACATTGATGACATTATGTTGATATCAAACACAGAAGAACAGGCTAGGGCAGATTTGAAAACAGTGGTGGTCCACATGACCAATAGAGGCTGGTTAATGAATCCAGCAAAAATCCAGAGCCCTGCCCAAACAGTGGAATTCTTGGGAATAACTTGGGCAGGAGCCACCTGTGACATTCCACAGGCAACCAAAAATAAGTTGCTGTCACTACCTACCCCCAAGACTAATCAGGAAGCCCAATGATTAATTGGTTTATTTGGATTCTGAAGAACATATATTCCACATCTGGATATATTGCTGGCTCCTATCCATAAAGCCACTAGGAAGAAAAGTATATTTGAATGGAGGCTGGAGCAAAAGTAGGATGTCTGAAATACAGAAAGTGGTCTCACTGTCCTTGCCTTTAGGTCCTTCTGACCCATATTCAGACATGATTTTGGAGGTGTCTGCTACAAGTGCTTATGCAGACTGGAGCTTATGGCAAAAACCTGAGAATGCTGCCCTATAACAACCACTTGGATTTTGGACTAGAAAGTTTCCAGATGCTACAGCACGATACATGCCATGTGAAAGGCAATTGCTTGCCTGCTATTGGACATTGATTGAGACTGCTTCAATGACAGAAGGGCATAAAATTATTAGAGACCTGAAATACCCATAATGTCTTAGATGATGTCAGAACACTCTAATAAGGAAGGTGGTGCCCAAAATAGTTCCATAATAAAATGGAAATGGTTTATCTAAAACAAGCAACTGGAGAGATGCAAGGAGGCACCCATCATATCCATGAGCAGGTAGCCTTCTTTCCTATAGGTCCTACCCTGGAACCACCTGAGAAGCTTCCAAAACCCACTGCCACAAGGACAGTGCCCTATGAACAACTTTCTATGGATCAACAGAAGGCTGCTTGGTTCATAGATGGCAGTTCTAGGGTACATGGACAACAACTGACATGGAAAGCTGCTGCATTAAGACCAGCAGACAGAAAGACCCTTACTGAAGAAGGTAAAAACAGCCCATTGGGCTGAAATGCATGCTATCTTCTTAGCTGTCATGGAAGAATCAGGCAATGGTGAGAGCCCATATGTTTGCATTTTCACTGATTCATGGGCAGTCGCCAATGGCTTGGCTATAAGGTCAGGCAAATGGGCGATGGAAAACTGGACTATTAAGGAGACATCTGTGTGGGGCATGGACCTATAGAAAGCTCTCTGGGAGTTCAGAGGATACATTAGAGTAAGCCATGTTGATGCCCTTCCTGGATCAGAAGCTGATTGGAATCAGCAAGTGGATATGTTGGTATGCTCCCTTGAGGTGGCCAATTGGGCTCATGAGATGAGTGGACATGGGGGTGCTGCAGCAATGCAGAGATGGGCTGAATCAAGGCACATCCCTTTTGCACTCTCTGAGACACAAAAGGCCAATAAGGACTGCTCTGTCTGTCAGCAAGAAAGACAGGTTACAGATGGCCTGGGGCAGATTCCCCGGGGTGAAGGCCCTACACATAGCTGGCAAATCGATTATATAAGACCAATAACACCAGTGGCTCCAGGTGGCTATAAATGGGTCCTCACAGAATAGGTACTTACTCTGGACTGGGCTTTGCTTATCCTGTGATAGATGCAAATGCTAAAAACACCATTAAAGGATTGGAACAAAAGATACTGTACCAATTTAGGCCACCAAGTTATATTTTCTCAGACCAAGGAATGCACTTTATATCTTGTAGGGTACAGCAATCAGCCAAAAAACATCATATTAAGTGGACATACCATGTTGCATACCATCCTCAAAGTAATGGTTTGATAGAGAACTGGAATGGGCAGTTGAAACATTTGTTGTCTAAAACTGGGGGAGATAAAGGCCTAAAGGGCTGACTCACACGCCTTCATGAATGTGTGCTCACACTCAACATGAAGGAGGTGAACGGAGGATCACCACTAGACAGATTCCTATGCTTTTCTGGGGGATCTAGGGAAAAAGGAGTAGGGGAGGATGCTGGTGCCACTGTACAATTTTTCCCCACCTCACCTAACGTTGCTTTCTTCCTCCCAGAAACTGTGGTCCCTGGACCTGGGATGTAGCTATGGTGTCAGAGACTGGGGTGATCCCTAAGCAAGAGACTGTTTGCATACCCCTGAACCTATATGCCAGAATTCCCAAGGGCCTTATGGATGTATTGTACCTTCTCCCCATCTGGCCAAACTGGGGCTAACAGTGAATACTACCGTCCTGCCCAGTGGTTGAGATAGCCAGTAGTTTTGTACCTGTGTAACCATACCCAGCATGAATGGGAGTGGTCTGAGGGGGAAGCACGTGCTAGACTGATCTTGCTACCAGCAATCTGAATAGGCACAACAGCTGAACTTGATGTCCCCTTCCAAGGTGGGAAAGTCTGGGTAAAAATAGATGATGAATGGAAGGAAAGAGAAATAATATCTGAAGGTAAAGGAATGAATAAATGGGTTATTCAGCGGGGGATATCCAACATTATGCTGCTACCTAAATATAGACTCAGAACGAGGGAATAATATGATCTCAGTTAAATATTATAAGATACCATAAGGATGATAATGAGAAAAACTTTGGATCAGATGGACAAATATGGCAGACCAGAATGGCTGGTATCTAAATAATCTCACCCTTAGGACTCTTTGCCTTACTGAAAGACCAATTGTTAATGACCTTGGGACCAGCAATATGATTGGGAGGGGCAAATTAATCTTTCAAGTACGAAAGGGCTAATGGCTAGAAGAGCCAGGGGGTGCAATGTGGTGAATTGCTTGATGTGGCCCTTCTAGCCATTGTCCTCCATTCTTAAATCCTATTATCCATGCCTGTTTGGGATGATGTGGTAGTTAAGGTCGGGTATCAACTTGGCTGGGCAGCTGGTAGTAGTCGTCTATAATGATTGGCAATCAGCTCTGTGGTGGGATTTGCCTTGAGCTGCTGATTGTTAAAGTCATCCAGTCAGGTTATTTCTGTTGGAGCAATACAGGTAGAATGTATCTTGAGTCTGGCCTTCCTGGAGGACATAATTCAAATCACCCCCCTTAGCTTAATTGAAGGTATAGCTACTGATCTCCTGGGAAGGTTCGCCCTCCTTTTGCTCTGGTTCTGTGTTTTGGCTCATCCTCATCTCACCCCTGGATTTGGGACAGCAGCAGTCATCTGATCAGCTGATCAAGGTTCATCAAACCCCGAGAATTGGGAGCATCCTCCAGACCTACTCATGGACCTGGGACTCACCAGCCTGCCAGCCTCCACCACTACTATGTGAGAAGATCCCTTGGGTGTCTGTGAGTTCTGTGAGGCATTACAGTGAAATACAGAACCCTAAGACAGGGGCAGATCACTGGGAGGAGGAGGAGAAATAGTTAATATTTATTTGAAATGATGGGGTGGCACAGTAGTTTGGACATTTGGGACATCTTTAACCTCTGCCTCATGGGGACTGGCCTTGTGCTGATCTGAGAGAAAGTGTTTAAGCAATACTACAATGGTATTTTCATTCAGAGTATTATGTCTCTATCTGAGTGAGAGATGAAGTCAGATATATAGTTAGTTAAAGTCCAAGACAGATACTTTGTTTCCTCAATTGTTTATTTGGCACTAGCTATCCTGTGCTTTAGCAAAAAAAAAAAAAATAAAATAAAAACCAAGACACTACAAGCAATAATCTAGCATTCATTCTCTGGAAAGGGAGTAGCTAATGCAGACTAGTCTCTGTAGCATCATAGCATCTCTTATAATACTCTATCCCAATAACCTACTGCTGTACCTGCTGTTTGGTCATCTTTTCCCATCTCCAAAATCACTCTTGCAGTCCTACATCCCTCCAACCCTCCCATTTTTTGGTGTGTGTCATTTCAGTTCCAAAGCCACATAATTCTCAGGCTTGGAATAAACATACTCATGAAAAGACAGTCTTGGAGGAGGAGAGAAGAAAGAGCTATGATGGAAGAAGCACAGGGAAAGGAGAGGGAGAGGATGGTGCCAAAGGAATTATCAAAGGGGTGAGAAATACATCACAGAATATGGAGAAATGACAATTTCCCAGATCTCTTGTTCTTTCAAGAACTTCCAGAAAAGAAATAACTGAAGAAATGGATAATGGGTTTGGGGAAAGTAACACTTCTGTTCTATGACAGGATTCATTTTGCAACTCAAAGAAAATAACCTACAAGAGAAGAGAGAAACAGAAAGAAACCAGGAGTATGGTGGGCGAGACAAAGAGGAAGACATATGGGGAGGGGGGTGGGAGGAGAAGGGTGAGGAGGAGAGAACATGGTATGCTGTGGGAACACTGTTGGAAACATAAGAACCGCCCCCAGAAATAAAATGCCAGCATCTCTGGGCAAAAATCTAAATTGTCAGCACATGCATTTTTGCTCTGAGAAACATACAGATGAATTTTTTTTTTTTTTCTTTCAGCATGATTCTCCCCATAAATATCATTAAAATGCTTCAGTCAGCAGAGACTAAGATAATTTCATTCCTCACATCATACAGCATTTGTAGGCCCCCTCCTCAGTGCTCCTCATCAATGTGCTACCCCATACTTTGGACAAATTGATGCTGGGTTCCAATGACAGGGAAAATTCAGAAGCAATTAATTCCCTATATTTCATACAGATTTATGTCTTACAAAACCATAATGGAAGAAATCTGTCCCTTACATTTATATTTTTTAAACAGTTTGCCATTCTATTCTCAGCTATTAATGTCAATATGAACAGGAATAGTCCAGTAAAGCTAGTATAAAAAGATAATAAGAGAAAAAGTGACTATTGTTGTGAGCACTTCTTTGACCCATCTGCTAAGCACTTTGCACAGATTCTCATTTAACAGCACAAAACTAATAGGAAGACTGGGTGAAAATATTTGGCAATGGCATATCAGACAAAGGTCTTTTCTGTAAAGTTTATAGAAAACTCTAACACCTCAACATCAAACTGGGTGAAAATATTTGGCAATGACATATCGGACAAAGGTCTTTTCTGTAAAATTTATAGAAAACTCTAACACCTCAACATCAAAATGACAAACAATCCAATTAAAAAATCGGTAGAAGACATGAATAGACACTTCACCAAAGAAGATATCCAGGTGGTCAACAAACACATGAAGAAATGTTTGCAATCATTAACCCTTAGAGAGTCAAAACAATGGTGAGATGCCATCTCATCCCAGCATTAACAGCAAAGTTCAACAAGACAGAAAATAACAAATGCTGGTGAGAATGTGGAGAGACTGGGACTCTCATAGACTGCTGATGGGTCTGTAAAATGATACAACCACTGTGGAAATCAGTATGGCGACTCATTAAAAAGTTGGTAATAGAAATACTATTTGATCCCACAATCCCAGTACTAGGTATATATCCTAAAGAAGTGAGAGGCAGGACACTAACAGATATATGCACACTCATGTTCATCACACCACTATTCACAATAGCAAAGGGATGGAAACAACCTAAGTGGGCATCAACTGAGGAATGGATAACCAAATTGTGGTACATACACACAATGGAATACTGTGCAACACTAAAGAGTAACATAGAATCTGCAAAACACTGCATAACATGGATGAACTTGGAGGACGTTATGCTGACTAATAAGTCAATCATAGAAGGACAAATATTGTATTACTCCACTACTTTAAAAAGTCAAGGAAAGGTTTATACATGGAAGGAAAAGTTTTTGTTGGTTGGGAGGGGAGGAGTGGGGAGGGGAGATAAGGGAAAATTCCTTGATAGGTTGGGAAAAAAAAAAAAATATATATATATATATATAATATATAAGACACACACACACACATAAAGATTATTAGTGGTTACCAGGTGTAGGAGGGAGGGAGAAAGGGGAAACTGTTTGTGGGTCACTGAGTTTATCCTAATGGTGGTGAAATATTTTGAAAAAGGATAGCAATAATGGTGACACAACATGAAAAATGTAATCAATGTCCCTGAGCTGTAATTGTGAAAGTTGTTATGTTGGCGAATGTCTTGTGTACGTTTTCACCACAATAAAAAAAGTTTTAAAAGTTAAAAAACCTCATATGAAGTCTCTAGTGTTACCTCTGTTTTTACAACTGATGAGCAAGCTCAGAGAGGTTAGGTAACTTGACTATGGCCATGCAGTTAATGCCGAATGTGTGCAAAGGAAACCAAATCTTGTTTTAGTCAACAGTGTTGTGTCCTTTCCCTACTAACCTTTCCTCACAGCTAGTACTAGGGGAGCTCTGATAGCATAGTACTTAAGGCACTTGACAACTAACCAGAAGGCTGGCAGTTCAAACCCACCAGCCACTCCTTGGAAGGAAGGTTGGGCAATCTACTTCCATAGTGATACTGCCTGGGAGACCCAAGGAGGGGTCACTATGAGTGAGTCGGTCTGACTCAATGGCACATAATAACAACAACAACAATAGTGCTAGGGGACAAAAAGGAAAAAAAAAAAAAAGATTTGAATTTCTTACTTTAGATTCCTTTCTTATGCTGTTTACAAAGTAGTAAGATGATTTTTTAAAAAAATTAGACAACTGACTTCAATAACAAGAAAACTAAATAATCAGTCCTCAGTGGTATTTAACTTTATAAAAGAGGAAAAATGACATGGAATGCTCCACAGATGCCTGCTCTCTGACACTACTGATCATCTTCTTTTGTTAAAATCATCATTTATTTTGGCTTCAGTAACAAGTCCACTACAAAGAAGACCACCACAATACCCTTGTCCCTGTCCCCACTTGATCTGCGACCTTATGCTGAGTATCCCACCTTCTCCTTCCCTCTGACTATAGTGGATGAGCAAGTCTCAGTCCACATCACACCCTTCTGTTCTCTATATACTCTTGTCCTTAGATAACTGATCTTTTTCTCAAGCTAGGCAACTGACAATTGTATCAACTCTATGCCGATATATTTCAACTCTGTAATTCCATTTTCCACACTGTACAGCTGTAGGCATTGCAAGACATCCTCACTTGTCCAGCCTTCATCTCAGAATTCAATACATTTTCTGTGAAAAATAAGGTTACTACATACTACATATACCAGTCCCCACTGATCTATCACCATCTCTCAATCTTAAAACCTGAACACCAACTTTGACCCCATTTTGTGTTTATACCAGATACTGAAGAAGCTTCCTTTGAGGTTCTTTTGTAATCCCTTGTGGTCTATATTCTTCCAGGTCTATATTATGTACTATTACCTCCAATTCTTCCATAATATTTCAAGGGTATAATTTCAGCCTACATAGACAACATCCTTCTTGGATAGCATATGAATTATACTATGAGTTTGAGGCACTTAATCACATTGTGTGTGCAGGCTTTGGATCAAGCCTTTCCTTTTATATTGCCTTCCACACTGAATCCAGCTCTGTGTGTAGAGTAAGCACTCCACTACTGGTTGGAATAAATAAAGAGAAGTCCTAGAATCTAACACTACCACTCTCCTGTCAGTTTGTCATCCTGTGGTGGCTTGTGTATTGCTGTGATGCCAGAAGCTATGCTACCAATATTTCAAATATTAGCAGGGTCAGCCATGGTGGTCAGGTTTCAGTGGAGCTTGTAGACTAAGATAGACTAGGAAGAAGGACCTGGCAATCCACTTCTTAAAAAATTGGCCACTGAAAGTCTTATGAATAGCAGTGGAACACTGCTGATATGTAGGACAATGAGCTCCTAAAGTTGGAAGGCACTCAAAATATGACTAAGGAACTCCTCAAATTAGAGTTGAACTTAATTACGTGGATGGAGCTTTTGGAACCATTTGCTGATGTGGCATCACTCAAAATCAGAAAAAAAAAAAAAAAAAAAACAGTTGCAAATATCCATTAATCCTTGGAATGTGTAATTATGAAGTATGGATCTAGGAAAATTGGAAGTTGTCAAAAACAAAATGGAACAAATAAAATGGAATGATATCCTAGGCATTACTGAGCTGAAATGGACTGATATTAGCTGTTGTGCATCAGAGAATCATATGATCTACTATGCCAGGAATAACAAAATGAAGAGGAACAGCATCATATTCATTGTTAAAAAGAACATTTCATCATCTATCCTGAAGTATGCTATCAGTGATAGGATGATATCCATACATCTACAAGGAAGATCAGTTAATATGACTGTTTAATTTATGCACCAACCACTATTCCCAAAGATGAAGAAATTGAAGATTTTCAGAAACCTCAGTCTGAATTGATCAAACGTGCAATCAAGATTCATTGATAATTATTGGTGATTGGAATGCAAAAGTTAGAAACAAAGAAGAATGATCAGTAGGTGGAAAATATGGCCTTCCTAAAAGAAATGACACTGAAGACTGCAAGGTAGAATTTTGCAAGACCAACCACCACCTACTCAGTAGAAACACCTTTTGACAACAATATAAATGGTGACTATACACGTGGAACTCAGCAATCAAATAACTACATCTGTGGAAAGAAATGATGGACAAGCTCATTATCATCAGTCAGAGAAAGGTCAGGGGCTGTGTGTGGAACAGACTATCAATTGCTCATATACAAGTTCAAGTTGAAGCTGAAGAAAATTAAAACAAGTCCACAAAAGCCAAAGTACAACCTTGAGTACATCCCACCTGAATTTAGAGAAAACCTCAAAAATATATGTGATGCATTGAACACTAATGACCAAAGAACAGAAATCAAGGACATCATACATGAAGAATGCAAAAGGTCATTAAAAACCAGAAAAGAAGAAAATGGATGTTAAATGAGACTCTGAAACTTGCTCTTGAACATAGAGTAGATAAAGCAAATGGAAGAAGTGATTAAAACAACTTAACAGAAGATTTTAAAGGGCAGCTTGAGCAAACTAAGTATTATAATGCAATGTTCAAAGACAAGACATTAAAAAACCAAAAGGGTTTTAGATAACAGAGGCAAATAATATTATATGCACAATACTGAATTACCACTAACAAAAAAAAAACCAGTCTATGGATAAATTCATAGACAGGTGAGAAGATTAGGTAGGGGTGGGTGAACAGGAATATACCCTAGACCAAGGATAGATTTGGTTGAAGATAATCTTACATATGCACTTGTGGTACAAAATTAGCCACATACATTACAGAAGCAACAGAAGGCAGTGTTGGAGTAACTTCTCAGAGACAACCAAACACCTTGAGAGAGAATCACTGGGACCACAGACTCAGAACCATAGTCTCAGGGGACATCATGCTCAATTGGCACAATATAGTACATAAAAATCTTGTTCTACAACCTGCTTTGGTGAGTAGCGACTGGGGTCTTAAAAACTTTTGAATGGCCATCTAAGATGCAACTATTGGTCTCCTCTCATCTGAATCAAAGAATAGTGAAGAATATCAAAGGCATCTGAAAACAGTTAGTCCAAGGATAAGATGGACCACAAGAACCTCAGCCTTCATGACCCCAAGTCCAGAAGAACTAGATGGTGCCCAGCTACCAATGTCAACCACTTGGAAAGGGATCAAAACTGGAGATTCTGGATACAGTGGGAAGAAAAATGTGGAAGAAAATTCAAAAACACAAAAATGACCGGAATTACAGGTTGGATAGAGACCGGTAGAACCTCCAAGACTATGGCCCTTAGCTACCCTTTTTGGGCCTAGAACTGGACTTACTCCCATGGATTGGCTCTCAGTCCAACAGTAGAAAGACCTACATGCAGAGCACCTACCCCAGGGTGATGTGTCCACCTACTATAAGGAGATGCGGCCCTTAATCAACCATGACACACCAGAGGGGCAGTATTCACATACAGGGAAAGCTGGACAGACAGCAATGCATGGTTAAGAATGGCACAGGGAGAGGATAGTCACAGGGAGGGGAGGGGAGGACAGTTTGTTATGGTCGGGGGTGATAATTGGGGCATGAAATCAAATGCTCACAAGCTGTTGAATGTAAAACTAATTTGCCTTGTAAATTAGCATGCACCCCATGCCCCCGCCCCCCAAAAAAGGAAGAAACATTCTGCATTTCTCAAGTTGAAAGAACTGAAGGGAAATTTGAACATTCAGTTGCAATACAGGAGTCTATGGGCAAAATGCTGAATGATGTAAGAAGCATCAAAAGATGATGGAAGGAATACAGAGTGACTCACCAAAAAGAATTGGTTAATGTTCAACCACTTCAAGAGGCAGCACGTGATCAAGAACCTATGGTACTGAAGGAAGACATCCAAGATGCACTGATGGCACTGGCAAAAAACAAAGCTCCAGGTATTGACAGAATACCAATTGAGATGTTTCAACAAATGGATGCAACATTGGAAGGGATTACTCGAAATTTGGTAGACAGGCTACCCGGCCAACCGACTGTAAGAAATTCATATTTGTGCCCCATTTCAAAGAAAAGTAATTCAACAGAATATGGAAATTATGGAATAATATCATTAATATCACATGCAAGTAAAATCTTGTTGAAGATAATTCAAAAATAGTTGCAGCAGTACATCAAAAGAGAACTGCCAGAAATTCAAGCTGGAAGAGGACACAGAACAAAGGATATCATTGCTGATGTCAAATGGATCTTGGTTGAAAACACAGAATATCAGAAAGATGTTTACTTGTGTTTTATTGATTATACAAAGGCATTCAACTATGTGGATCATAACAAATTATGGATAACATTGAGAAGAAAAGGAATTCCAGAACACTTAATTGTACTCATTTGTAACCTCTACATAAACCAAGAGGCAGTCATTCAAACAGAACAAGGGGATGTTGAGTGGTTTAAAATCAGGAAAGGTGTGCATTAGGGTTGTATCCTTTCATCATACTCATTCACTGTATGCTGAGCAAATAATCCAAGAAATTGGACTATATGAAGAAGATCATAGCATAAGAATAGAGGAAGACTCACTAACAACTTGTGATATGCAGATGATAAAACCTTACTTGCTGAAAGTGAAGAGGGTTTGAAGCACTTACTGATGAAGATCTAAGACTACAGTCTTTGGTATGGATTATACCTTAAAACAAAGAAAACAAAAATCCTCATAACTGGACCAAAAGCAGCACCATGATAAATGGAGAAAAGATTGAAGTTGTAAAAGATTTCATTTTACTTGGACCCACAATCAATGCCCATGGAAGCAGCAATCATGAAATCAAATGATATACTGCATTGGGAAAATGTGTTACAAAAGACCTCTTTAAAGTGTTAAAAGGTAAAGATATTATTTTGTGGACTAAGATGCACTTGATCTAAACCATTATATTTCAGATTGCCTCTTATGCACACAAAAGCTGAACAATGGTTATAGGAGACCAAAAAGGAATTTGTGACTTTGAATTATGGTGTTGATGAAGAATATTGAAAATACCATGGACTACCAGAAGGATGAACAAATCTGTCTTGGAAGAAGTGCAGCTAGAATTCTTCTTAGAAGTGAGGAGGGTGAAAGTTCACGTCATGTAGTTTGGACATGTTACCAGGAGCAACTAGTCCCTGGAGGAGGATTTCATGCTTGGTAAAGTAGAGGGTCAGACAAAAAGAGCAAGACCCTCAATGAGATGGATTGACACAGTGGCTCCAACAATGGGCTCCAACATAGCAATGACTGTGAGGATGGCACAGAACCAGGCAGTGATTTTTCTGTTGTACACAGGGCCACTATGAGTTGGAATAAACTCAATGGCACCTAAGGATCTAAGAGTAAAACTGAGCAAAGTCTTAAGTAGATAATCTAACATACAGCTCTAATAATGCAGTTAGTAAAAGACACAAACATTAAACAAATAATCATATAAATACATAAGTGTATGTGTATCTTGACACCTATACACACATGCAATTTAAATAGGGCCATATTACCATAAAGGAAATGGAAATACATGGACAGATTTGAGATATATTTTATTATAAAAACCAATCAGATTAGAAAATTGATTAGACGTGGTGGTGAGAGAGAGGTAAGAATCAAAGATGACTCGCAGATATCTGACTCATGGAACTGGGAAGATAACCATGCCATTCACTTGAGATGGGGAAAAGTCATGGAGGACCTCATGGAAATTCAATGTTGGACACAATGAGTAATGCTATTATCAAGTAAAAAATGACGACAAGAAGTTTGAGGTCCATGTTCTGACCTTCATCTTGTTCACAATTTTAAGATGGTGTTTAAGAGGTCTATTAAAAATTTGGCCTGAGAAAAGGAACAGTGGAACCAGGAATTCAGATGATGCAGAACTGGGTAACTAGCCTGCAAATAACTGCAGGTTAGGATTTGCTCAGGCAGGAAGAATATAAAATAAATCTTTTCAATCAAAGAAAACCAAATCTGGCCTATTTATTTTTCTTTATCAAGTGAATCAAAGGCTTGGCTGAATGAAAAACTAAAACTAATCTGAAAAAGGATTGCTCCTGGTACCGTGTGTGTTTATGTAAGATGCAGGCTTCCACGGAGGCCCTTTCTCTTCATTCCCTTTTCTGATGTGTAGTCAGTTGCTCTATCAGAATGTGTTATGAACAGGGCCAAAGTTCTGGATTGAGAACACATTCAAGCCACTTTACTGATCCTACTGTTGGAAGAGAACATAGGAGAAATTCAATCTCTCATAGTATTACAGAATCAAATAATTTTAGAATCAGTATATAACATAGGGGTAAACTCTTTCAAATTCTTTCTTAGCAAGCATTGCTCCTACAACATCATTTTACAGATAAGAAAACCAAAATATGAACAGGTTAAATGACTTAACCTGCCCAAGGGAGTAACAGCTAATTACAAACAAATCCAGGACTGGCATCATGGTCTCTTAATTCCCAATAGAGAGCTCCTTCCACTATACCATGATGAATGTGTGCTGAAGGGAGAGGTGTGCCTAGAAATGAAGCCCATTTTGGAAAGTAATTTGAGAGCAGGTTGATAATGATGAGGGAAACTGACATGCTAAGTTTCAATTTGGCTAAAAGAAGTCTTCATAGATCCTTAATCACATAAGTGAAAATGATCCAAATGATACTGTAGCTGATAGTGGGTAAAATAACTTTTGTGAAATTAAAGACAAAGGACTCAGAGAAGTTTGTTATGGAAATCTAGGCACAAACTAACGAAAACAGTGACTATAGAAGTGGAGGGGAAAAGATGGCTTTTAGGGGCACCATGTAGGAATAACTGGTGTCTGCTCTCATGGTGCAGTGCCTGAGGTATTTGATTGCTAACCAGAAGGCTGGCAGTTCAAACCCACCAGCCACTCCATGGAATTCCAGAAGACTGGGCAACCTACTTCCTTAAAGATTTACTACCTCAGAAATCCAAAGGAGGTCGCTATGTGTCAGAATCAACTCAATGGCAGTGAGGTTTTGTTTTTGTTTTTTTTTTTTTTTTTAGCTCACTATGTAAAAGGAGTGAAGGGCAGGGAGGAATCACTTCCAAGTATCTGTTACTAATTTTAAGGCTTAAGACCATGTGAACACCCTGTGTGCATAAAGTAAATACTGAAAACAAGTCTAAAGCCAGAGAATCTACTGACAGTAATTCAGAAAAAATCCCTTCCACACATAAAGGACAGCATATTTAATTTTAAAAAAATAATAATCACTTTATTAGTTCACATGCATAAGCTCTGCCTCTTTTCTTTATTGATTCACTCACATTTTCATTGAATAAAAAATGTGTATGTCTACTATGCAATGAGAAGCCCCAGTGGCGTGACAGTTAAGTGCTCAGCTGCTAACCAAAAGGTTGGCAGTTCAAATCCACCAGCAGCTCCCATAGGAAAAAAGACCTGGTGATCTACTCCTGTAAAGATTGTTGTTATGTGCTGTTGAGTCAGACCCGTTGAGTCAGACCCGACTCATAGCGACCCCTCCTTGGGTTTCCAAGGCAGTATCACTACGGAAGCAAATTGCCCAACCTTCCTTCCAAGGAGTGGCTAGTGGGTTTGAAACACCAACCTTCTGGTTAGCAGTCAAGTGCCTTAGGCACTATGCTACTAGAGCACCCCCTGTAAAGATTACAGCCGAGGAAACCCTATGAGGGAGACAGGACTCAGGAGTTCTACTCTGTTCTATAGGGTTGCTACAAGTCAGAATTAACTCGCCAGAACACTCTAACAACAACTTAATACAATGGGTCCTAGGACAGTTACAAAAATGAATGAGACTGTTCCAGACTTAGACACACTCACATATATTTCCATTTGAACTGTTTACATATCTAAGTGCTTTAACTGAGCAATGGGAACACAGAGAGAGGAATAAATACTTCTGTCTAGAATTGTCGGAGAAGGATTCATAGAAGAGGTGACACTTGAGTTGGATCTTAAAGGACAGTCGTGTATTCACCAGGGGAAAGGAAAGAGAACAGCATATGCAAATGCATGGAGTTGTAAAAGATGGCCATATTTAGAGAATGGTCAGGCAGGTCAATCATTGTTGCCGGATCATTAGCAGTATATGTTTGGGTGGGGTGGAGAGTTGGCGAACAGAAGCAGTTAGATAAATCAGCCCAACATGAAGGTCAGATCCAGATATTCAAAGGTCTTCGGTAGCATCCTAAGGAATGCTGACCTCATCCAGCAGAAAAAAGGGAAATCTCAGAGATTTGTGGGAAAATTCAGTTTATGTTCTAGATATCTAAATTCTTCATTATTTGCAGCATACATAAATCTTACTTGATTCAAAAAGGCATGGGCTACAACTTCTTCTGCATCCCTAACTTGATTTGACAAAGACTATTTCAGCTACTAGAAGCTCTGGTAGTGTAGTGCTTAAGGTACTTGACTGCTAACCAGCAGGCTGGTGTTAAAACCCACCAGCCTCTCCTTGGAAGGAAGGTTGGGCAATCTACTTCCGTAGTGATACTGCCTTGGAAACCCAAGGAGGGGTCGCTATGAGTTGGGTCCGACTCGATGGCACATAACAACAACATTTCAGCTACTTTGAGGTTTCAATGACAACGTCTCCATGCAAAAAGTAAAGAAGCCCAGGTGAAGATCTTTTCATTATCCAATGAAGCCACCACCTATCACCTTCCAGGCAGATGCCTACTGGAGCATTTGTTATTCTTCCAGATTAGATGTCTGAGCAGGCCCTGGCCATTATTGCTTTTGAAAGGAAAACCATATTTATGTGAGGAATGTTGAGCATGCATCTCTTCAGGTCACAACCTCTTCATTCCTAAATTAAATTCATAGAAGCAGGTTTTCATTTTCTTGTCATAGCATGATGCTGCTGTGTTAAAGCAGGCTGTTCTCCTGTCACACATAGGCTGCTACTTCTCTGCAGCAGCATCTCTGCTGTTTGGAGGACCAAATGCAGACTGGACCAGCTGCACGCTCACCTGACTGCAAGAGCCTCAGCATCTCTGTCTTACAGGATCATGCACTGGTCTTACTAATTTCTGAAATGTCTTTTTCTCTTCACATATGTCCTGTTCCTTCTTTATGTCTCTTGTTAATTTCTTTCTTTTCATTTTTTTATAGACATATTTCCCTGCTGCTTACTAGCAACCACAGTGACTGATTCGACAGCTGGTACAAGTGTGGAGAAGTAGGATTCTTTCCCAGTGTTCAGAAGGGCTGGAAGACATGGAATTTTTTTTTTTTTTTTTTTTTTAAATAGCCTCACAATCTCAAGCACGTGTCACTGACAGGGCTGACAGACATGCAGTGTGTCTTTTACACGGGACCCAAAAGATTTCAAAAGTTGAATCAAATGCTGCACTTGCTTTCTTTTCTCATTTCCCAACTTTATCTTTGCAGTTGAGGGGTGGGGGAAGAAAAAAATCTGTTTGCCTGATGCTGAGACACATGACCTATCATCTCCCAGTGAAAAGGGACAAAAGGAATACCAGGTATACACTCAAACCTTGGATGTAGCCTGGGCTTCCTTCAGGACACCACATGGTGTTTCTGGTTCACCTCTTTGATTCAACAAGTAAGGTTGGTGGACAGCACAGTGAGGTGCTCTGAGCAAATTAACTACGGTGCTTCTTCGTTCTGCTCCCTGGTTCTCAAGTCAGTGCCAATGAGCCAGCATGAAATGAGGTTAGCACTACTCAAGCAAGATGAAAGCAATGCCGGTAAGGTAAAGGAGACCCCATAAAGTACAAGGCACATCAAGAATGGCCATGGGGTCTTGGCCACTAAAATTCACAGCTCCATAATTGAGGATCATGGTATAGCAATGACACCTCCTTTCATCCACCTTTAACCTCAAACTCAGAACTCAATATTGTCTTACGAGGCTAAAATGAAGTCTGGGAAAAAAAAAAAACAACTTTATATGCTTAAAAACAAGCAGCTAAACATATTATCCTAGTTACAGCTTCAGTCATTTGGCATAAGTAAAACAAGAACTGGACTGCTTGCATTAGAGATTTTCAACCAAACCTTAAGAAGCAGCACAATATTCGAACACACCACATAATATGTAGAGTCCCTGGGCTAAGCGAATGGTTACTGTGCTCACTGCTAATCGAAATGTTGGAGGTTGGAGCCCACCCAGAGGCACCTGGGAAGAAAGATCTGTTCATCTACTTCCAAAAAATCAGACACTGAAAACCTTACGGAGCACAGTTCTACTCTGACACACTTGGTGTTGCCATAAGTTGGAATTGATTTGATTGACAATTGGTAACTGGTTATATAATAAATGCTCAAAAAGGAACATACGATGTAAGAATTGATAGTGATCAGTACTTCCTTCTTGTTACACTATTGGTGAAAATATGCCATAAAACTCTATACAATAGCTTGATGTGGAACCTGGAGTTTGAGGAAGAACAAGTAATCTGGATTCATTCTCTCCCGCTTGTTCAAAAAAGACCAAGTCTGATGCCCTTGAGAGCATGATGCCAAATGCCATCAGTTCAACCAGGCACTTTCACTTTCAAGATCAATGTGGGAGAGACAGTTGGGTGGGTGAAAAGGGTTAAAGTCCACGATAGCAATCATCTAATACTAGTCTACTTGTTCTACATGCTTAGAGGCTCTGCCATGTTCTTATAAATTACAAGTCTTAACCACAATATTATAGCATTTCTTTCCCTTCTTCTTTTGGACAAAAGTAAAATTTTCTATGCCATGCAAAGTCTTTAATCCGACAGGAGGCATCAAGCCTTGCTTGCTCTTAGTAGACACTGCCAAGGCTGAGTCCGGTCAGAACACACATTTTCATAGCACCTGCAAAGTTCCTGCTGGAACATTAACAAGCCTACCTCAACTGGTTTCCCTGAAGGAAGACACTCCTAGCCTCCAGGGGTAGAGTTGTTAAGATCAAGGTGACCCCATTTATTTTCTGAACTTGGCCTTCACCCAGTGTCTTCCTTAGTTTAAACGCTGCTTTCCCTTTCATTTGGTTGCACTTTAGGGAGCAATTCCATTAAATGTAGTAACAGTGTAGTAATACAAAGAACATCATTTTCTAGAGTTATTAACTTTCATTTTAAAGCCACTTGTGTGCTTCAAAATTAAGCAAAGCCTCAATTTTTCATCAAGGCCAGCAGACACATCAAATTTCAACCTTTAAAGTTCTGTTTCTTTTGGGTTTCTATTCTATGTACAGGGGAAATGAAATGCTGTTTAAAGTCAAATTGTTTTGATGTTCATGTTACCAGCTTTACTGAAAGAAACTCATCTCTGCATAAAACAGACACATGAAGTATCAGCAAAAGGAGCAAAAACGATATTAGGTAGAGGATCTCCACTGATGAAATGACCACATCCTGTATCACTTTCAGAATCTGAATTTCTTATTAATAACAGAGACCACAATTTTTAAACCTGTCATCAGGAGAGAATCAAAGGAAGGAATTCTTTTATTAACACCCAGTTCAAACTATGTAAATTCTATCACTGCCTTCTATCCTATTCTGGTTATCGGGGTTACAAAAATGACAGCATTGTTTAGAACAGTCGTTCTCAACCCTGCGTGCCCTTTAGCTTCACTCTGGGAACTTCTAACAAATGTCACATTCCTAACTCAGTCCATCTAAATCAGAATTTCTGCAGGGTAGAGCCTTGGAATCTACACAGTTTTTAAAAGCTTCCCAGGAAATTCTAATGTACAGCCAGGGCCAAAAAGCACTGACACAGGGAACTATAAACAAGATGAGGAACAGCATGGGAGGAAGTGAAGACATCAACACTTCCCTGAGGTGTTGAATCAGTATTAGAAATTAGTATTAGAAAACTCCTTTATCTGTAAAGAAAAATGTCAACTTCTGATCATTGGAACAAATATTTTATTTAAAGGACTTCATTCACCATCACTACCTTGCCACCCACTTTCCCTGACACTGCTCTCTCTTGTCTAAATGCATGGTGGATATAAGCCTTGTCTGTTCAGAAAGACTATGAACTGTGGGCCGTTCCTCATAGTTTTGAGCACACAATTGGTACCAATATATTTCTTACTCATGGTTGATAAGAAAGATTCTGCAGAGAGCTGGTCACATGCAGAATGGCTAAGAGCACACAAGTGTTTAACTTGGCTACTAACAGGAGTTAATTTTGCAATTGGGCTGAATGTTCAGGGAACCAAGCTCTTCCCTAAGGAACGAGCCACTAGAGGCCGCTCTGAGCCAGATTCTTGTTAAATTGTGTTCTGAAGTGAAATCACAGCAAAGGGAAAGGAAGCCTGCTCCAGTAACACCGGGAGTCATGGCAACACCATGGTTCCTATTTTTAAACTTGTTGGTGAGTTAGCACACAACGTGCGTGTGTATACATGTGGGGGAGGGGATGCTGACATAGTTCGAAAATACTCTTTGACAAATTTTCAGTTTGCAGATGGCTCATAACCTATGATAATAAGATCAAAGAATTTAGCTAGTATCAGCTATATTGGAATTTTTTTTTTATTCTCCTCAACTCCACTGTCTTGTTCTGTCAGAAAGGATTCTTGATACCTTTAACCAACATATTCTGAAAGTGTGACCGTGGTTTCTTAGATTCATTCTGCTAGCTTCTTAGGTAACTGACTTTATAATACAAGACATATGAGTTCAAACCAGCAAATCAAAATGACTATCTATGGGACTCCCCACTCCTCATGAGACAATCACATGGTTAATGTGTAGTATCTCAGTGTCTACCCCCAGCATTGAACACAAATACATAATAAACCAAGAAACCCAGGCCTATTGCCATGAAGTTACACTGTAGAACTGCCCATAGGGTTTTCTCAGCTGTGATCTTTATGGAAGCAAATCACCAGGTCATTCTTCTGGGGCACGTCTGGGTGGGTTTAACCCACCAATCTTTAGGTAAGTAGTCAAGTGTAAACTATCTGTGCCATCCAGGGACCCAGATACATAATAGGGAGTCAAAAACACCTAGTGGATGTGTCACTAAAGGAACCAAAAGGGAGCGTAATATTGTGAAGTATAGAAAAGCGACCTTCCACAGGTCACATTTCACTCACTCCCAACAGCATTGCTTTTACTTTTTCTCAATCTCTGGCTGAACATAAGTCTTAAACAAATCCTAACTAATCTGATCTGTCAAAAAATAATAGTGGCCCTGGAAGACATTTGTAAATCATGACAGAGGCCAAGGTCTTGCTTTGTTTTTCACATGTCCCTGGCAGTCTTTTCAATGTGCCTGTCACCTCCCAGAGCCCAGGCAGATTTTAGAACAGCACAAAAAGTCTGTTTCCACTTCAGTTCCAAAGACTTTCAGCTCTGCAAACGTTACAAGTTGTCATTTGTCCATATGCGGGTTAATGGACTTTGGAATAAGGAGCTCTGGTGGCGTAGTGCCTAAGGCATTTGACTGTTAATCAGAAGGCTGGTGGTTCAAACCCACCCACTCCTCGGAAAGAAGACTGGGCAATCTACTTGCGTAAAGATTTACTGCCTCAGAAACCCAAAGGGAGTCGCTATGAGTCAAAATTGACTTGATGGCAGCGAGTTTAGTTTTTGGGTTTGGACTCTGGAATGAATAAGAATAAGAAAAGAAAAGAAAAGAAAAAACTTCCTTTCCAATCAGGAAACCCATCCACCATCATTGAGTCCATTCTGACCCACAGCTACCCTTAGTGGGTTTCTGAGGCAGTAAATCTTTACAGAAGTAGATTGTCCCATCTTCCTTCTGTGGAGTTGCTGGTAGATTTTGAACCACCAACTTGCTAGTTAGCAGTCAAATGCCTTAGGCACTGAACCACTAGAACTCCTTCCAATCAGGAAAGGGAAGGATAAACAAGATCAGAACTAGGCTGGTAAATACAAATGTGCATTGCTTCAGGATGTTGTTGTTGTTATGTGCCATCAAGTCTGAACCGACTCATAGCGACCCCTCCTTGGGTTTTCAAGGCAGTATCACTATGGAAGTAGATTGTCCAATTTTCCTTCTGAGGAGTGGCTGGTGGGTTTGAACCACCAGCCTTCTGGTTAGCAGTCAAATGCCTTAAGCACTATGCTACCGGAGCTCCCTGCTTCAGGATAAGAGAGTAAAATAAACAGGGTCAGTGAGGGACATCCTCCTGTATACAATGGATGCTGCCCCTTGCCTGTTTCTTGTTCATCATGATCTAGTCTTTAGGGAGTGACTATACAGAATACAAGGAGCTCTGGTGGTACAGAGGTTAAGGCATCTCACTGCTAACCAAAAGGTCAGCAGTTTGAACCTACCAGCTGCTCCATGGGAGAAAGATGAGGTGGTCTGCTTCCATAAAGATTTACAGTCTTGGAAACTGTATGGGGCAGTTCTGCCTTGTCACATGGGGTCTCTATGAGTCACAATTGACTCGATGGCAGTAGGTTTGGTTTGGTTTGGTTTATACAGAATACAATGAGAATATTCCTTAGAAGCAAGGACGGCAAACCTCTGGTTTGCTTACTTTGGACACATTATGTGGAAAGTCCAATCTCTAGAAAAGGACATCATGTTTGGTAAAGTAGAGGGTCAGCAAAAATGAGAGATACCCTAAACGAGACAGATAGACACAATAGCTGTTACAAAGGACTCAAGCATAACAAAAATGATGAAAATTGGCAACAGACTCTTTGTTTTGTTCTGTCATGCAAAAGGGTGCCATGAGTTGGAGCCAACTTGATGGCAATCAACAACAGTCTTTAGGGCAAGATTCAGCAGAGAAAGGAAACACTTTACTTACAAAACCACCGGGTCTTACAGATTAATGATGTTTTCATATGCATGAGAGTCATGCCTAATTTGCTCAGCCTCCAGCAAAAGAGAGAGCCCTCAGAAGGATGGACAACATGAGGCAAAGTACATTTTAAATTAGTAAAGATGTGTGTTTGAAATCCAACTTTATATCTACGGAAAGTAGGCAAGTCACTTAGCCTCTTTGGATTTCAGTTGCTTTATCTGAAAAATGGATGTAATAATGCCTTTGTGGAATATCTTTAAATGAGGCAGTGTGCCAAGTGACCTGTATAGCCTCATTTAAAGGTACTCCACAAGGGTGGTATTGCATCCATTATCACTCACTAATTTTTGTAAAGTAAATTTTCTAAAAGGCTGAAGTTTAGTACATTTAAGTAACAAGGTTTTTCTTGATTATCTCAAGCATTTTAAATGGAAAATTTTAGAAAAGTCTTATAGAGATCTGTGACTTCTTAAACCAAGAATAAGCAAAATAATTTAGACTTAACAATTGATATCTTATTTTTCTATACAGGGATGCTTTACATGGGAATATGTGCTTTTTAGGAGGCATATAACAGGTTCCACTGCTATTCATGAAGTTTTCACTGGCCAAGTTTTTAGAAGTAGATCATCCTTCTTCCTAGTCTGTCTTAGTCTGGAAGCTCCACTGAAACCTTTCCATGGAAGAAACTACTGATATTTGAAATACAAGTGGCATAGCTTCCAGCATCACAGCAACATGCAAGCCACCACAGTATGACAAACTGATAAATGAGTGGTAAAGTAAGTCACTGAAAAAGAGGAAGACCATTCATGAAATGGATTGACACTGGCTGCAACAAGGCACAGACATAGCAACGACTGTCAGGATGCTGCAGGCCTGGGCAGTGTTTCATTCTGTTGTACATTGGGTCTCTGTGAGTCAGAACCAACTCAATGGCACCCAACAACATGACAGTTTGCCTCAAATAATCTTAAATAACTGTGCTTTTCAAGGTTTTCTGCAAGATTTTAAAAAATTGTCTGCACCTTCCTAATTCTATTTGTTATTTCTTAGTCCTGTCAGATTCCCTATCTGATCCTCTTAATGTTTCCTATTTCTAGTATGCTGTCATTTGGGAAGCAAGTTTCTCAGAGACTACTACTTGACTTCCAAAGACATGACACTGCCTCCCCTCTCTAACAGAATAGTGATTTTTAACTGGGTGTATTATTGCCAGTATTTATTTATTTATTTTTTAAAGCCTATACTTCCCAACTTCCCTTGCAGCTAGATGAGGCCATTGACTGATTTCTGGCCAGTGAGCTATGAGCAAAAGTACTGTATGAGACTTCTATGAAATCTACTTAAAAGGGAAAATGCTTGCCCTTCTTCCTAATTTCAATATGCTGCTTAAAACTGGAGTTCCAGCAGCCATCCTAGGCAAGAGGATTAGAGGACACACTGCACAAATAAAATAAAAGGGAGGTACCAGAAGTCGGAATCCTAATGATCATGCAGCTACCATACCAGCTCTGGATGGACTACCTACATATACTTATGACCTTATTTAAACTGGATTGAGTGAGCCATATCGAACCTATCCTTGCAAGCTCCCTAGAAATATGTATAAAAATTAAACTCAAAGCTAATTTGAATTAAAACTAACAAACAAACAATATATTCAATTCACTTTAAGGGAAGAATTTTGTGTCTGTGCTCTTAGTTCAGAACTTTTTTCTGTTTTCTTTATGGCTCTTGGTTATGCTCTAGATACATCAGGTTAAATATGTGACTTCTTTCCCATTCCCCAGGTAAAGTAGTAAGTCTATGTGTGAACACATGTGTGATGTAGTGACAGAGGTCTAAGAATAATGACCTGGTGTAGCTTGTGGAATCACTCACTATTTTAAGTCATAGCCTATATTACATACATGTTATAAAAATGGTCACTTTTATGATCATCATCTATAATCATAGAAATTAACAACTTGAAATATTTTTTAAAAAAAGTAATAATATTTTACTGTGTTTTTGGTGAAAGTCTACACAGTAAATTAGGTTCCAATCTGATAGTTTGCATATGAACTGTTCTATGACATTGGTTGCATTCCTCACAATGTGTCAGCACTCTCCCCATTTCCTGTTTCCTTTCTTCTAGATCTTCTACCACTTCCTGCCTTCTCATCTTTGCTCTTGGGCAAATGCTGTCTTTTTGATCTCCTATAACTGATTGTTTTGAACAACATATTCCTCTTGGTCATTGTTTATTTTATGGATGAAAGGTAGTCTCCAAGAATGGCTTCAGTTCCAGGTCAGAAGGGAGTCTCAGGGCCATAGTCTTGGGGGCTCCTCCAGTCTCCGTCAGATCATTAAGTCTGGTCTTTCTTGTGAATTTGATTTTTTGTCCTACAATTTTCTCCTGCTCTGTCCAGGACCATCTGTTGTGATTCTAGTCAGAGTAGTTGTCAGTGGTAGCCAGGCATTATCTAGTTCTTCTGATATTGGGGTCATGTAAGCTCTGGTTCATGTGGTCCATTAGTCTTTTGGACTAATTGCTCCCTGGAATCTTTGGCTTTCTTCACTCTTCTTTGCTCTGGACAGGAAGAGATGAGCCACTGTATCTTAGATGGCCACTTGCAAGATTTTAAGATCCCATTCACCAAAACAGGATGCAGAACATTGTCTTTAATGAAGTATGTTGTGCCAACTGACAAAGATGTCCCCAAGTCTAGGGTCATTTGCCTTTAACCTGGACTCCTGAGACTATGGCCCCTAGCTACGCTTCTGCTCTAGAATTGAACTCACTCCTATAGCTTCCAGCCAAACAACAGGCAGGGGATGAATATTTATATCAGGTAGATACACTACTTGGAATAATCAATCAAGGGAGAGCAGAAGGGCAATGTTTGCACAGGGAGACAGATGGGGGGGCATAGGAGGGAAGGACACAGAGAAGACATAACTATGGGGAGGAAGTGGAAAGAGAGTTGTTACATTATAGGAAATTGCAGTCAATGTCATGAGACAAAATATGTATGAACTGCTCTATGGAAAATGAATTTGCTCTGTAAACTTTAACCCAAATCACAGTTAAAATTAATAAATAAATAAAATATGGTCTGTTCTGAAGAATTATTTGTGTGCATGGAAAAGAATGTATACTTTGCTGATGTTGGGTAGAGTGTTCTGTATATGTCTATGAGGTCAAATTTGTTGATTGTGGCATTTAGATCTTCTGTATCTTTGTTGAGCTTCTTTATAATTTTCTGTCCTTGACCAAAAGTGGTGTGTTGAAGTCTTCCACTATTATTGTGGAACTACCTATATCTCTTTTGAATGCTGTTAGAGTTTATTTCATGTATTTTGGAGTCCTGTCATCAAGTTTGTATATATTTATTATGGTTACAACCTCTTGGTGGATTGACCCTTTAAATATCCTTTCTTATCCTTTATGGTAAATTTTGTCTTAAAGTTTATTTTATCAGAGGTCAGTATTGTCCCTCTGTTGTTTTTTGGTTATTGTTTGCTTGATACATTTTTCCCATTCTTTGAGTTTTAGTTTTTTTATGTCTTTATGTCTACAGTTGTTTCATGTAGACAGAATATTGATAGGATATATATATATATATGTATTTCTGTAATGATACTGCCTTGGAAACCCAAGGAGGGGTCGCTATGAGTCAAGTCCGACTTGATGGCACATAACAAAAACAACATAGTATATATATA
>NW_006921713.1:7798310-7807836 GCF_000298275.1 Orycteropus afer afer | reverse complement strand
ATATATATATATGCTTTCAAATATGTATATACATATATATTGATGAGTAGGCTTGGTAACTTTCTTTATGGTTACCTTGAAATTTACCTTTATCTTCCTAAGCTTAAAGTAGTATTTTATTTCTGTATAGGATCTTGACTTCCTCTCCACTTATTTCCCTTTTTGTATCAATGTTGTTTTCATTTATAGATTGATGTCACTGGTTCCCTATTCTCAGTTTTTTACTGTTGCTTTATTTTTAAAACTTCGTCATCTGGGTTGGTATTTGGATGATGTTCTTTGTCCTAATCTCGGGTTGTGACCTGATGTTGTTGGTTCTCTGTTCAAAGAACTCCCTTTAATGTTTCTTGTAATGTTGGTCTGATTTTTACAAATTCCCTTAATTTCAGTTTATCTGGAAATATTCTAATTTCATCATTGTATTTGAGAGACAATTTTGCTGGACAAATAATTGTTTTCTTTCAAAGGTTTTTATACACCATCCCATTACTTTCTTGCCTGTGTGGTTTCTGCCAAGTAATCAGAGCTTAGTCCTATGGCTTTCTCTTTGTAGGTGACTTTTCATCTTTTCAGAACTGGTTTCAGGATTCTTTCTTTGTCATTGGTTTTAGAAAGTTTGATTATGATATGTCTTGGTGATTTTCTTTTGAGGTCTATCCTGTATAGGGTTTGTTGAGTCCCTTGGATGAATATCTTCTCATCTGTCATGATATTATGGAAGTTTTCTGCCAGCAAATCTTTAACAATTCTCTATGTGTGTGTTTTGTTTTGTTTTGTTGCCTCCTTCTGCTCTGAAATTCTGATCACACATAAAATTTTCCTCCTGATAGTGTTCCACATAATTCTTAGGCTTTCTTCATTCTTTTTCTGATTTTTCCTCAAACAAATTGGTGTTGAGAGATCTGTTTTCTAATTTTACTGATTCTGTTTTCCACTGATTCAATTCTGGTCCTATGTTCTTCTATTGAGTGATCTATTTTTGAAATTTTATTGTTAATATTTTGGATTTTTTTGTATGCTTTCTAATTGTGTATTTATTTTGTTGTTTTATTCTTGAATTATCTTGCTAAATTCTTCTATTGCTTTGTCTGTGCTTTCCTTGATTTTATCTGTGTTTTCCTTTATCTCTTTCTTGATCTCTTAGAGAAACTTATGTTATTAGTTTTTTTTTTTTTAATTCCTTATCAGGTAGTTCCATTACCATTTCTTCTTTCAGCAGGTTTTCTGGTTCTTTATTTTGGTCACTTGCTGGAACTATTTTGTCTTGCTTCTTTATGTGATTTGATATTGTCTATGGTCTCTGAGGTATTAAGGTGTTACCATATTTATTTATTTTGTGTTTGTTTGCTGCATCCTGATTTTTTGTTTTGATATATTTGAGTAGGTGAGGCATGTATGCTAATCTGGTCAGTAGTCTGGCTGCACTGGAGCTCTCACCATCTGTCTCTGGGTGGATGGGGCAGTCACTGGGTATGTAAGCACAGGTCTCTGTTTGCTGGTCTTGCAAGGCAGGTGAGGATGCAGCTGGCATTGCTGGTGAGGTCATGCATTCATCCAGCTCATCACCTGGGAGTGTTGTGTATGTGTACTGCCAGTTGCCAGGTGGTCAGGGCAAAGGTTTCCAGGTCATAGGGCATTAAGTGAGTGGTACAGAAACTCTTACCAATGGTCCCAGGCAGGCAGGGCTGCATGGGGATGGTTGGAAATGGTTGGATTGAGCACAAGTCACTGACTGCAAGAGGGGCTAGTATGGGGTACAAGGTAGGGGGTATGTTACCAGTCCACGGGTGCTTGCTAGAAGAGTTGTGTCCCTGTCTTCTAGAGAACAATGTGGTGGAAGGTGTACCATAGGTTTTCAAGCCCCTGATGTAGATGTCTGGAAGGACTAATCTATGGGCTCCCAGTGTGGCTGGGCATAAAACCATAAAAAGTTTTGCTGTTTCACAGGCCTCTGGTGCTGCTGGACAGGGGCAGAGGGGCACCACTGATCTACAGGTCCCTGGCAGGAATGGCTGAGTGAAAGGGTGAGGGCTGCCAGTCTGTGGACCCTGGCTCAGGGGGTATGGTGGTACTGGGTGTCACCAGACCACAATCTCATTTAGGGGGCTGGGCACTACAGGTCTGCAGGTCTCTGGCACAGAGGGTCAGGGAGCAAGGTGGGTGAAACGAGTACATTTAAACTTTTGCAGGCCATGGAGTGCTCTTGTCAGGCTCTAGATGTGGGTGCAGAGTCATTCCTGCTTGGCTGCACAAGGTGATAGCATCTTCAGGTGGGAACAGTGCTTGCTTTGTCTTAATATGGCTGTGCTGTGTGGGATCAGCTGGCAGGGCACCAAAGATCAGTAATTCTCCATATCCACTGTTTTTGTACAGTCTCTCCTTCCACTTGACAGTCAGTCTGATTCTTCAGCCTTTCCTTTGATGCTTTGGGTTCCAGTGTTGTTATCTATATCCAATTCACTAGTTTTTCTTGGATCTTTGTTATAAGAGGAACATTATGAGGCATCTGACATACTACTATCTTTGATCACCTCCACAACTTGAAATCTTTGATTATCAGTATTTGAATCAAACACTAAAAGTACTTTGAGGAGTTCCTGATTGGTGCAAATGGTTAAAGTGCTCAGCTAACCAACAGACTGATATTCAAGTCTACCCAGAAGTTCCTCTGAAGAAAGGCTTGGTGATCTACTTCTGAAAAATCAGCCATTGAAAACCCTATGGATCACAGTTCTACTCTGACACATATGGGGTCACAATGAGTCAGAATCAACTTGAAAGCAACTGTTTTTTTTTTTTTTTAAATGTACTTTGGCACATATCCTCAAATGGACCCCATCTATAATTTCTATCAAGGGATTGTGGAAAGGACTACTTAGAATAATTATTCCATTGTCACAATGTGGCCTCTGTGGTAATTTCTGGCTTAATCATGGAAGAACTTTCCTTTAGAAAAAGAAGAAATTTATGTATTTCTTAAAAATATATAGAACCACTTGACTTCTGAGTCTATAGGTTCTTTACTCAAAAAAATAAATGTGCTAGGGTAATTTAGCAACATTTTTACAGCCATCATGACTTACAAAATAGAATCAATTTGGAAGGAAATGTTGATATGCATCAGAGCTAATTCCAGGAAAGCCATTCTAAAGGATTGCTTCCAACTTCTTTCCCATATTCAGCCTTTCTCATATAATAGCCTAAACAGGCTCAGTGGTAGGACAAATTGGGGAAATTCGATAGGAAAAAGTGTTTCATCCAGTCTTCTTACTGTTCTACCCCATTCAACATACATAAATAAATACACATACATGAATTTATACTGTATGAGTGTATAATATAATACATGTTTAATATATTACATGTGTGCATATGTGTATGCAAGAATTCCACATACATTCATTTATAAATATAGAAAATAAAAGACAAGGAAGGGGAGTATTTCTTAAAGCTTTTAAATGAAATCTGGCTAAAGGAAGAGAGGGGCAGCAAAAGATCAAGATCAATGAAAAAGAGATGGGCAAGAAATGAAGAAATAGAGAACAAGAAGCAATAATGAATGATGGAAGAAAAAGCCTGAGCAGCGAGAGAGGCAGTAGGCAGCCCCTGGCCGGCTGCTGCTGCTGGAAGCTGGACAAGAGGGAACAGATTTCAACAGCAGGGAGCTCTAATCTGTCAGCAGCAGTTCCTTCATGTGTGACCAGCCAGCCCAGCTTGGAGATGGGTGCCAGTCTGGGTGAGCTAATCCCACCAGGCCCTCCTGGAAGAGTATGTGCCACCAATAAAACCCAATAGAATCTTGAAAGTTGAAGGAAGGTTCCACAACCTCATCTCCTAGTTCTACCCTGCTTCTGGGCCTCTGCACATGCCCTGTTTGCAGTGCTGGTTCAGATCCCTTAGGCACTACTGAAGGTCAGTCAGCCTGAACACCCTGACTCTCCCAAGTCCTGCTAGGCAAGTCCTGGAGAATTCTTTCCAGGAAATGTTCACCTATGCATCCCTGACATCTCCATAGGAGAGAAAACAAAGAGAAAGACAGAAGCCATTATCCATTTAAAATGTGCAAAAGCTTGCCTAGATGCTAAAGCCATACAATAATTTCTGCCCTCAGGAAGCTCATGTAAGTTAAGTGACTTTGTCCAGCTGTGGTCCAGGCTTCACTCAGGCTTCCAGCCCATGCCTATAACCATAAATGAAAGCATTTTAGTTTTCTGGCAATGAGCCCCCATCCTTACCCCAACTCAGTCAGCCTTTCTCCTCTGGTGGGAAGAGAGCAGATGGAGAAATGGCTCCCACTCAATTCCTAAACAATACCACTTCAATTCCCATTAACTGTGAATCTGCACCCTTGTCTAGATAAGAAGGGAGGAAAAGTCATGGGGATGCTGCCAGACCATGGTAAAGGTTAACATGAACATCCTGGCAGCTTACCAGCCCTCCCAAGGACACCAGGCAGAGGTTAAGAGGCAGCATGCCCTAGCAATGAGGGCTGCTCCTGCAGTCAGCATACTCAGGCTCTGTGCCTGTCCAACCTTAAGTCAACTAAGTTACTTCTTTGAGATATTGTTTTCACATCTGTAAAATCCATTCATCTTCTGTTCACCTATTCATTAAGAAGGCATATATTGAAAGGGCTGGATTAGATGGGCACTATGGACTCTTCCAATTCTCAAGTGCTCTAATGCTATGGGGAGCCAAGTTTTCTTTAAAGCATCCGTAATGGGCACTGGAGGTTCAGTGGTACAATTCTCACCTTCCATGCAGAAGACTCATTCAATTTCTGGCCAATGCACCTCATGTGCAACCCACCACCATACATCAGTGGAAGCTTGTGTACAGCTCCAATGCTGAACACATTTCAGTGGAGCTTCTGTATTATAATGGAATAAGAAGAAAGGCCTGGTGATATATGTCCAAAAGTCAGCCAATGAAAACTCTATGGATCACAATGGTCTGATTTGCAAGTGATCATAGGGATGGCACAGGACCAGGCAGCATTTTGTTCCACTGTACATAGGGTCACCATGGGTTGGGGCTGCTTCAATGGCAGCTAATAAAAAATAATGGTCTCTCCCAACTCTGCAATGATCTGATGTTATGGGAAACCGAAAATAGCATGCTAAATGGGCAGCACAGTAAGCAGCTGAAGTTCAGACCACAAAGGCAGATTCAGGTCAAATCCTGGCATCCCACAGGCTGAGCTTGGGGTCCCTGGACCACAAACTTCTTAAAAACGTACAAAAAGGGGATAATAACTCCTGTCTTTTCATTCATGCTTCTATCCAAAAAATATTTATCAAGTGTCTACAGTGGGTCAAGAACTGTACTGGGAATACCAAAAACCAAAAAAAAAAAACCCACTGCCATTGAGTTGATTCCAACTCATAGTGATTCCCATTGGGTTTCCAAGGCCATAAATCTTGATGGCAGTGTATTGCCTCATCTTCCTCCCACAAGGTTTAAAAATTCCTGCCTTCGTGGAACTTGAATACAACATTTAGGAGATAGATCATAAAATATTTAAAAATAAAATACAGGTATATAGTAGGTCAGACAAGTGCCATGAAAAAATTAAAGAAGGAGAGAGGGATAGGGAGTTATGGTGCAGTGTAATACTTACTACAGCTTCTAGTCATAGTCTTTGTAACTCCCAACAAATGACTGGGTGGCACTAAGCAAATGTGAGGTACTTGTGGCCCACTAATGGGATTAGATAACTTGCTAATTATGTAAATAAGGTGCATGGCACTCTTGTGAGATGGGAACATGCAAATAAGTTGTACAGAACCTTAACGTGGAAATTGGTTAGTTTTGCCATCCTGCGAGGCTAAAAGAAGCCATCCCAGAGGCAGAAAGGTGAGACCTGAATGCCATCTGGAAGAAGAGATGGGAGCAGAGCAAGTACTTTGAACCCAGGGTCCCTGTACTGTGAACCTCTTTGACCCAGGAGACAAAGAGAGAACTGTAGCACCTTGCTGAGATGGCAAGACACAGCAAGAAGCAATGGCAGAGAAACAGAAGCAGCAGAACCAAGAGACTGGCAGAAGACTGACAGGAGATGGTGCAGTGGGCTTCTAGACCCACAGAGCAAGAAAGGTGAGCACCTTTGGGCAGAAGCCTTGCTGGAAGAGTGGGGTACCTCCAGGCACTTGGTAGAGTTAAGTTTGATGACCCATGGAGCTAGGGATGAGCTCTTTTGGGCCAAGGCTTACTGGCAGAGTCTGATGTTTCTGGGCACTTATCAGCAGAGTTAAAAGAGCTTTTGAACACTTGCCTGAGCAGGACAGAGGCCAAGGGGCTGCAGGCGGAGAGACCAAGGGCAAGAGAGAGGTGTGCCTGCAGGCACTGCTGTAAAAAGGCTATCCTGATCAAAGAACTATTTCCTGAGTTGTAACCTATTTACTCCCCTATAAACCCCATAATCATGAGTATTGTGTGTGAGTTCTGGTGGCCACTGCAATGAATTATCAAAACTAGCAGAGAAGTAGAGAGTTCTGTGGGAGAGACGGTTTGTGTCAGAATTGGCAAAAAAAGTTGGAGACATGTCTGACTGCCACCTCATAGAAACCAGCCTTGGGTTGCTGATAATGGTCCTCCTCCCACCTCATAACCCCTACACCATTTTTCCAGTTGGTATCAGGAGTGGGATTCATTGCAATGGCTGCAGACTCATAGAAGCATGGGACTTTGTAAGAGAAAAATTAGAGGAGCCTGGGAAGTAAAATATTTGATTTTTAGAGGGTTAACTCTATTTTTATCTGTAATGGCTGAAAGGAAGTTAAGAGATATTAAGCTCAAGCAGCGAAATGGAGGATAGATAAGCTGCTTCTGGAGTAGCCTGGTGGGATAAACAAAATGATGGATAGAGGGCCAAGGTCTACGGGTTTCACCCAGCCAGGGGCCCAAGGACATATGCATTTGGGATGGGTCATTTTAAGCCTAGCAGTTTGGCAAAAATGACCAATCCCCACGTTTGGCTTCCATATACCCTATTTGCATGGTCCTACCCCTACAAAGCTCTGGTAGCATAGTGGCTAAGGCACTTGACTGCTAACCAGAAGGCTGGCGGTTCAAACCCACCAGCCACTCCTCGGAAGGAAGGTTGGGCAATCCTACTTCTGTAGTGATACTGCCTCGGAAACCCAAGGAGGGGTCGCTATGAGTCAGGGCTGACTAGACGGCACATAACAACAACAACAACAACAACCCCTACAAAAGTACCAGGCATGTAATTTACATTTTTAGCAGGCTATCTAATCCCCTTGGTGGGCCACAAGCACTTCACATTTGCAAAGTCCCGCCCAGTCTTTTGGTGTGAGTTACAGAAAATATAGCTAGAAGGGCTATATAAAGTAATTCACTGTACTTCAGGCCACCCTCTGGCTCTTCTAGCCACTGGCCCTTTCATACTCGAAGAATTAACTTTCCTCTCCCAATCATTTTACCAGACCAAAAGAATCACTAACAATTAATCCTTCAGTAGGGCAGAGTCCCCAGGGTGAGGTTACTCAGGTACCAACCATTCAGGTCTGCTGCAGGTATCCATCTGATCCAAAAGTCATCTTGGCTTCACCCTTTCTGATAAAGGCCTCTTAAAATTTAACTGAGAGATAGTCCCTTGCTCTGAAGTCTCATGAAGAATCCACACAGCAAAGGTGGTTCAGCCATTGGTACTCCATTATAGTCCACTCTTTTAGAATCACTGCTTCTATGATTACAGCTTTACAATCACAACTAACCCTGCTAACAATCAACACTCACAACTGAATCATATTCTCCTATCAGAAGAACTGTATCCTGAGTTATTTCTGATCCTGAATTGTGTAACCTGTTACTTCCCTAATAAACCTCATAATCATGAGCATTGTGCGTGAGTTCTTTGTGGCCATTGCATTGAACAGTCAAACCCAGTAGAGAAGTAGAGAGTGTCCTTGAGCTGCAGACAGTGATCCTTCCCACCCCCAAATTAGAAGAGGTCAGATGTCACCCCCACACCATTTTTACAGGAGTGCTTGGATCAGTGAGAAGTACAAGTCACCCTGTTAAACAGGGCAATCAGAGAAGGTATCCCTGATGATATTTACATCAGAATTTTTGCAATGATTAAATTAGATCATGCGCATATTGTCTAAGACTGGGCAATCACTTCCATAAAGATTTACCACTTCAGAAGCCCAAAGGGGGTAGCTATGAATTGGAATTGACTCGATGGAAGTAAATTTTTTTTTGTTTGGTTTGCACACTGTCTAGCCTGCAGTAAGTACTCAGAGAGGCATCTAGTATTCAAGGTGATAACTTCCTCTGCCTGGCTGACAGCTGGCTACACTGGAGTATGTATTTTCTGACCTTCTTCTTGTTGTCGTTTGGTGCCAATGAGTTGATTCTGAATCACAGTGACCCTGTATGACAGAGGAGAATTGCCTTATAGGGTTCTCTTGACTGCAATCTTTTTGGGAGCAAATCACTGGGTCTTTCTCCTGCAGAGCTACTGGGTGGATTTGAACCACCAATCTTTTGGTTAGTAGCCAAGCACTTAACCCTTGGACCACCAGGGCTCTATAACCTGTTCTTAACCAGTGCCATTCTCACCAACCCACATCCTTTCTGAGGCAGAATGAGACCCACCTGGCTGCCTTCTCCACTGACACCCATTGTCTTTTTCTGCTCTTGCTTCTTTCCTCTTTGAGAACATCATATTACATTCCATAGATAATGTCCCAGCTAATCTTCTCCCCCAGCACAGATGGGCATCCTTTCCAGAACCCTAAAAAAATTATCCTCAGGGAAAATAGAACTCTTTCTCCCATGTGCTCCTCTTATCCTCTTCCTATTCCTCCCAATCCTGGTTGTTTAAAAGAGGATAAAGAGGAAGGGAAGATAATAGAGGAAAGGAAGAGGAGCAGGAAGAGGAAAGAAGAAACATCAAATATGTCATGGATAAGCTTTGAATTGTATCAGTCAGGCACAGAATTAAATTGTGATTAAGGAAAGAATCATACAGGGGTCTCAGTGCTAAATATTTGAGAATACTTTGCCCAGATTTGTGCTAATGAGAAATCTGCAATGATCCCTTTCTGAAAGGACCATCTCTATAACTGAAATGAGGAATGCAGAAAAGTTTGAACCACCTTCATGTTCAATCATACCTGAATTGTAACAAGCATCAAAAATCTTCTGGATAGTTACTAGATTCTTCAGTTATTTTTCCCAATTACTATATCATTCCACACCACTGAGCAGATAAACTCCCTCCTTCCATGTACAGGAATGTCTTGCTTTAATTTATACGAAACATTTCATACGAAAGTTTAGCTTTTCTTAGATTCAAGTGGATTTCGTTGATAAGGTAAAAGACCACTATGCCTTCAATGCTACTTCTAAGTAGGCATTCACATAACCTTTTGACTGGTTCACATGTGAATTATATTAAGTGAATGTATAAAACATATTTTCCTTATGGTAAATCTGCCTATGCTTGTGTTGTTGTTGTTGTTAAGTGCCGTCGAGTCGTTTCCGACTCATAGCG
>NW_006921713.1:7758732-7792994 GCF_000298275.1 Orycteropus afer afer | reverse complement strand
GCAAATTCTTCTGCTAGTTGGGGTTTAGTCCACTTCTATATCCTTCCCTTCAAGGCTCAGGGGTCCAGGATTATCTTCTGTGTCTGTGTTAATTAGTTTCCCTTTTCTTTGTTGAAGAGGGTCTGTGCAGTGTTTCTGCCTAGTCCGCCATCTTGCTGGAACTCTACTCATTTATTTCTTAACCTTTCAGCACTTTCCAGGCCAAGAGAGTCAAGTGGAGATCCCATGAGAACAATCAAGCTAATATAGTGGCTCCAAGGATGGGAAAGCTGCCTCAAGATTGCAGGAAGATCATGTTCATCACAGTTCTTTTATGAAGAATCTAACAAAGTACCTTTGTTCACATCAGTTATTCTAAGCCACTATTCCCTATCCTTCAAAGGCTGGGCCAGGAAGAAGATTCTAGTTTCTACTAGAGATGGCAACTTTCACTGGGAAGAAAGAATCTGGGGGGCAAACACATGTTGAGTAGAAAAACTGAGGACACTGGAGATAAATAATTAGGCATGATTCATAAGATGTTTTCTATATTAAGATCTATCTATCTCAAATAGCATCTGCTCTTTCTACATGTTCCAAAAGTAGCTCTGTATGCAGAGTAGAAGCACTGGGTTCTCCGGCCATAGAGTCAAGAAGTATGTGGCATCTGTGTCATCATCTGAGTGATGACACAGTCTGACAGAAACAGACTATCAGAGCTGAGAATGAAAATAACTATTAACTGCTTCCCAGAGAAGTGGCAAAGGAAAAATACGGACATATGAACTAATAGCTGGCCTAATCACTTTCTAAGTATTTTCAGCTCACTTGATACCTAAAGGTTTTGGACTCTGATCAGGAACTAAGATCTTTCACTCAGAGAATAGGGCATAAGAAATTCTTTGACTCTTTTAATGAAATAAAGTTCCCAGTTGGAATAAAATTCGCAGCATGTCTTAGGCTTTATTATAGGGCATTAAACTACACTTGCTAATAAAGCATAAATGAATGCTACAATGGACCGATATAAAATTAATTCTTATTAATGTACAAAGAAGTGTTGCTAGATTTAGCAAACAAAAATAACAGCAGCCCAGTTAAATCTGAATTTCAGATAACAAATATTATTTTAGTATAAGTCTGTCCTGTGCAGTACTTGGGACAGACTTATATTAAAATATTATTCATTGTTTATCTGAAACTCATCAAGTCTCTAGCAGGTAAAGCTACAAGGAGTTAAGAAGCTACCAGTAAGGAATTAAGATTGACACCTAGCAGGTAATATTCATTTGATAGTGAACTGAAATAAAGCACTTTAAGAATCTTCTCTGAGAAGGTGAGGACCAGGTTTGCTGGTCCAATAGAGCCTGGTGGAACCACTGAGACTATGGCCCCTGGCTGCCCTTCAGGTCTGGAATTGAACCCACACCTGTGGTTGCCAGCCAAACAATGTACAGGCATGTGAGTTAAACATTTACCTCAAGTAGACACATGCCCTGGAGAGAACAATCATGGGAGAATGAAGGGCTGCTTATGCACAGGGAGACAGCTCAGGGTGCAGGAGAGTATGGAGGGATGGTCACTGGGAAGAGGTAACTATGGGGAGGAAGTGGGAGGGGAGCTGTTGCATTGTGGTAAACTGTGGTGAATGACATGAGACAAAGTATATGTGAACTGCTGTATGGAAAGTGAATTTGCTCTGTAAATCTTAACCCAAATAAAAATAAATAAATAAATAATAGTAATAAAAAAGAATCTTCTCTGAGAATGTCTTTTATGTCATTGAAGAAAAAAAATCTAGCATGGCCTCTGTGCAAGGAGGACACAATATTGTGAAGCATTCCATATTTTTGCTGTGTATATTTTCAACAGCAACAACAAAAGAAAATAAATTATTAAAACATATTTTTAAAAATCTTCCTTTGGTAACTAACAAGTGAATTACTTCAAATAGGTTTCAAATAGGTGCCTCTTTTTGGGACTCAGGGATATCATATAACCTCCTGTCCAATAAGTTGCCTATATCTTGCCTTCTGGACTTCCCCCAAAATGGAAGCAAGCCAAGGTCTGCCAGTTATAAAGGCGAGCTTTACAGCTTACAGTGTTTCGGAGAGGACAAGGTCTGTTGATACTAGTGGGTTTCCAGAAAGTGAGAGGAGAAGCTTCTTTCCTAACTATATTCCTAGAGTCATCCTATGCCTGGGTCCCTCCTAGATCCATCCTGAGGAATCTTCCTCCCTGCTGTTGTTGCTGCAAGATGAGCAGCAGGCCAAAGGAAAAGTCATCTTCATAAAACAACCAGCCATTTGCAGCAATTTTATTTGCAAAGATTTCCTGCTGTGGCTAAATGGTGTGGCTGCTTGGTTTGTTATTTAAAAGAGTGACCCCAGTGAGACCACAGCACTGAAGAGGGAAGAGTCTGATTTTAGACCAGGATAAGTAGGAAGAGTTCAGACTGAATGTGTCTAATTTAATTTCACTGACGTATCTCAAGTGCCATAAGTGGGGTCATACCTCAGGCACGGCAATAACTCCTTATGGTCCCCATTAGTCAACTCAGACCCTTTCTGAGTCCTGATAGAAAATATATTAAAATATTCCCAAAAGAGGTTAGGGGTTTGGAGGATTTATGAGGGATACCTTCCTGGGTCACCACACAAAAGCCTCCCAGACTTTGGAGGAATGATAACCAGTCATCCATGAGTCAGTTCTGACTCATGGCAATCCCATGTGTCAGAATAGAACTGTGTTCCATAGGGTTTTCAATGGCTGATTTTTTGGGAGTACATTCTGAGATGCCTCTGGGTGGCCTGGCACCTCCAACCTTTCATTTGCAGTTGAGCGCATTAATGGTTTGCACCACCCAGGGACTCCTGGAGGGATGGTTGTTGTTGTTGTTGTTGTTGTTTGCCAACGAGTCGGCCCCGACTCATAGCGACCCCTCCTTGGGTTTCCGTGGCAGTATCACTACGGAAGTAGGAATGCCCAACCTTCCTTCCAAGGAGTGGCTGGTAGCAAAAGTTAAATCCAATTGTGGTTTTAGAGATACAATGGTTAGAAACCAGGCTTCAGAGATCACATTTGTGTTATAATGTAAAAGAATGGCAAACAGTAATATCTGCAAATTATTGCTCTACCTAAAGGAGGTTTTAAGATAAATGGAGGTATTCCTGGATTATATTTATGGACTTTAAAGTAACAGTCACTTGGTTTCCTTATGTTGTTTGGTGGATGCTTCAGTTTCAATATTCCTTCATTGCTACCTTTGGTTTTAGTTAGTAAACATTTCATAAAAAAAAATTTGAATCAGATTTGAATTTCACAGAGAAAACAGGAATACACAGAACTAAATAACAGTAACTTTTTTTTTAAGGGAACTCTCTGCTATCTTACAAAGAGGAGTCAAACAAGAAAGCTCCTGTGGAGGAGGTACACACTGAGCAGCTCAGAGTATATCATTCATTCACCCCAAGTATCTTCCATTGCCACACATTATGCTAGGAATGGGGGGCTACAGAAATGAGTAAGACAGAAAGGAAAGGCCATTGCTTTCACAGAACTTACAGGGAAGAGATAATAAAGCACATAATTACAACAAAGTTTCAAGTGTGGGTTTATTGGAAAAGTACTATTTAAAGTAAAGGCATATCACAGGGCGACATTAGTGCAGGGCTTAGGAAAGACTTCTAGGTGGAAGTGACACCAAGACTGAAGCTTGAGGGATGAATTGATTGAGATAGGGAAAGGAGACTCTACACGTTTGGTGGAAATAAGAGTGAGAATGTGTTTACTCCCCTCCGAGGAAAGAGTTGGAAGTAAAAGAGAACCTGGTATCTTCAAAGAGCTAAAATAAGTTTAGTGTTGCAGGTGTATAGTATGCCAGGAAGAGAATGTCATAAGACAATTCTGGAAAGATAGGCAGGCCCCATGCTGTGCAAGGCTTTATAAACCATATTAAGGAGATTAGACTTTATTATAGGAGCAATGAAAAGCCACTGAAAGGTATTAAGTAGGAGAGTGGTGAAATCACATTTTCATTTTAGATCACTCTGGCTATAATGGAGATTGAAGATAAGCAGAACTGAGAGGAGGAAGATAATTTAGGAATCACTGCAATAACGCAAGTAAGAAGAGATGGACTAGACTGTGGGGGGTGAGATGAAATAAGTGAAAGCATTCTAGAGGTATTAACAACAACAACAGAACCAAACTCATTGGCATCAAGTCAATTCTGACTCACAGCGACCACCAATGGGTTTCCAAAGCTGTAAATCTTAATGGAAGTAGATTGCCTCATCTTCCTGCCATGGAGCAGCTGGTGGGTTTGAGCCGCCGAACTTCTGGTTAACAGCCAGATAGATGTCTTATCCACTATGCCACCGGAGCTCCTTTCCAGAGGTACTGGGGGACTGAAATCCACAGAAAATGGTGATTGGCTATGAGGAGTCAGAGATACAGAGTCAACGATACCTCGGAATTTTTAATTTTGGGTAACTTAGTAATAGGATGTGTCCTTTATAGGAAGTACAGATTGGGCTAGTAGAGGGTAGAAGGGCAACGGGAGAGGAGACAAGCATTTCACCTTTAGATATGGTGAGTTTGAAGTACTGACGGCATCCATAGGAACATATCAATCACGGAGATACAAAGTTCCAGGGAAAACTTAGAGCAAGAGATGCTGATCTGAGTAATGTACAGATGTTAATGAGATCCTTGGCAATGGAGGAAAAGAGAAGAGGGTCTAGGATAGAATCCTGAACCCAAAAAACAAATCAAACCCACTGCCATCAAATCACTTCTGACTCATAATTCCCTTTAGGACAGAGTAGAACTGCCCCATCGGACAGCCCCAAGGCTGTAAATCTTTACAGAAGCACACCCAAGGGGTGGCTGATGAGTTCAAACCACTGACCTTTTGGTTGGCAGCTGAGTGCTTTAATCACTATGCCACCAGAGCTCCTAAGCCTGAGAGGCCCCGATATTAAAAGAACAGGCAGAAGAAGCCTGAGAAGAAACTACCAGAGAGAGGAGGAAAGCCAAGATTGTCTGTCCCAAAACTGAGTTAACAACTAAGAATGGGGGAAGAGCAGAAAGTTCTAGGAGTGAGAATATTAGAATTGTATCATAGATAAAGCTAATGAAAACATTAAGGCTGGTTTCAGATTCAATCCTAAAGGAGCTCTGCCTACAGGCTATAGTCCAACTTTCTTTTAGAAGTTAAATAATAATAAGTGGGAAACCATTCAACTTCCACTAAACTCCAAAACCAAACTCACAGCCATGGAGTTGGATCCAACTCATAGCGACCCCACCTTGGGCCTCCGAGGCGGTATCACTATGGAAGTAGATTGTCCAACCTTTCTTCCGAGGAGTGGTTGGTGGGTTTGTACCACCAGCCTTCTGGTTAGTGGTCAAATGCCCTTGGCACTATGCCACCAGAGCTCCCTATACTTTAACCTTCCCAAAGTACACTTTTTAATGTTTTATTCTTTAGCTGGGTGGTGGCTATCAGAGTATGCATTGCATTTTTCAGAGTACTTTTCTGAATGTTTCAAAATAAATTTAAAATAGATGTCCAAAACATACTGTTGAATGACAGAAAGGCAGGTTATTAAATAGCATGGATAGTTACATTTACAATTATGTAGATCTACATCCATATATTTATATATGCACAGAGGATTGTTTCAAAGGGTGTTCACTAATTATTTCAATGGTGATTATCTCTGGTTAACTGGATTTAGAGTGATTTTTACCTTCTTATTTATGTTCTTCTGTATTATTTGAATTTTTACAATGTGTATACATAGCAAGTTTATACAAATTATCAGAGCACAGAATCATAGACCCCACACAGTCACATAATACCCCTAGGAGCACATGCTACATCTGTAGCTGGGTTATAAGAATTGAGGCATGGTCAGAGAAGCAGACCCCACCCTTGTCTTTGTATTGCTAAACAAACCCTGAAAGCTGCCTCCACTGCTTAAAGGACCAAAAGACAGAGGAAGAAAAGATTCTGAGATAAAACCAAGTCTGTTCCTTGAGGAAGAATATTCTACATATGCCTACACATCTTTAAAACTTGTTCTCCATTCCCTCAGATTACAGTAGCTTTCCACAGGTTAAATGGATTTGTTCTCCCTTGTTTCAAAGTCTACTGCATCTTTCATACATAGTGTTCAAGTATTTAGTGGTCTGAGAGGCCTAGTTTCAATCCAAGCTGAACCACTCATTTACAGTATGACTTTGGACTTACTCCTCCATGACCTTATTCTCTTATGTGGTAAAATGAACACATATTTCCAAACTTGCCTAATAGATGTTATTTTGAGGATTAAATAAGGTCAAATATGCAAAACACTGAGAGTAACACCTAGGACATAGAAAGCATTCAATGAGTAGAAGTTGCTTTTATTATCATTATTATTATTTTAATACCAGGAACACAACACAACAAGATTTGAATCTGAAACACTCTCACCATCATTGTTACCAGTTGCCATCCCAGAGGCCAGACATCAACCCACTGCCATCCTCCCAGTTTCTGAACCTCCAACCCCAGTCTTTAAAGATCCCCTCTGACCTTCACCATCAATGTGCCCTTTGCTCCACACTCACCTATTTAGCATGTTGGACTGGTAGATTCTCTTCTCATGGGTGTTGTAACAACTGCTCTTGGGTTCGGGGATGAAGCTGTGTTCGGAGAGCATGTCAGAAGCAGCGGTGGTGATTATGGCAATTCCATCCCTCACTCTGGCAGGGAGGCCATAGTCCCACTCATCATATGATACAGAGATGAGCCCAGTAGGGAACTCTGAGGGCACTGTGTCTGTATCCCCTGCCACCAAACTAGGCACAATCCATGTATAGCCATAGCCAGTCAGCCCTACTGAGTTAGCCACTTCAAAAATATAGGTTGCTTCTTCCTTCGTACAATAGAGAAGAATGATGGGGCTTTGGAGTTTCTTGAGCTGGTTCTGGATCTTAGAATCTCCATCATCCAGGGACATGTCCAGCAGGAGAACTTCCTCTAACTCCCAGCCCACAAAGCTATTCTCAATAGTGCTGCGAATCTTGTTTACAAAGTCCTGGTAGCCAGGAAAGTAGGTGGTGACAATAGAAAAGATGTACCAGTCATACTCCTCCATGATGTTGAGCATTACAGAAGCTTGCTGTTCAATTGATGGGCCAAACTGGAAGAACATGGAAGATTCATCCTAGAACAGTGAAAGTTTAAAAACAAAAAAAGAGAGAAAAAAAATCAAGCCAAAGATGGTAAGGGACAATTTCAAACCAAATCAATACAAATGTTTATCAATATAATGCTGTTAAGATCAATTATATTTAAATTGCAAATACTGTAATACCATCCTTCTTAACACTAGCTCCTAAACTACAGAGTCAATAAATTTAGGATTATAGTCCCCCTATCTGATTTCTTGGGGCAGTGTTTCAGTGGTTGAATTACTGCCTTCAACACAAGAGACCAGGGTTCAATCCCCAGCCAGTGCACCCATCTTCATGTCAGGAGACACTTGTGTGTTTCTATGATGCTGAATAAGTTTCAGTGAAATTTCCAGAGTATGATGGACTAGGAAGAAAGACCAGGTGGTCTGTTTTTGAAAATCAGCCAGTGAAAATCCTATGGATTACAATGTTCCAGTCCACGGTGAATCATGGGCATGGAGCAGTACTAGGCAGTAGTTCATTCAATTGTGCATGGGGTCACCATGAGTCAGGAGATGGCTCAAAGACAACTAACAACAGCAACAACTGAATTCTTGGGACTAGGGACAGACTCTCAAACCAAACCAAACTCACTGCCATCAAGTCAATTCCAAATCATAGCGACCCCCACTTAGTCAAGGGCAACAATAAAAAATCAAATATATTAGAGTTTCTTCAGCAAAACATAGGAAGAGTCACATAAAGTTGGCTAAAGAGTCTAAATGGCCTCTTGTCACTTCAGCTCAGGTTTTGCTGTTACATGAGTTACACACATGGGTGCATGCATGTGTGCACACACACACACACACTCTTCCATTTTCTAAACATCTGGATTTATCAATTGTAGATGATTATCACTCAACTATAAAGTGAAGACTCCAAACTATAAACCAACCTATGGAGGTAGTGTAAGTGTCCTGGACCAGCAGGTGGGTGGTACTAAGGTATAGATAATCAGCACAAGATTGGATCAGTATGTGTTTTTATGGAGATATAATTGTTGAGTTAATAGCACATGTAGTTTGCTCTTCTAATTTCTACTTTGATAAGGAGGTATAAAAGTTAGAATTAGACTCAAACAATTACCTAGGCTACAAGTTAAAATGCCTTGTATTCAAGATCCGTTGTAGTAGTTAAGCTTGTGTGTCAACTTGCCTGGACCTGGTTTTGAGTGGCTGAGCAGCTGGATGTAGTATTGCCCATGATGAGACTGATTGGTAATCAACTCCATGGTGGAATCTACTGTGAGCAGTTGAGTAGCTGCCTTAGGGCTGTGGTCTGCTTCCCGTATATAAGGAGAACCCTTGGGGAACGGTCACTAGCTTATGGCAGTTTGTAGCTGTGCCCTTATTCAGCAGCCTGCCATGCTCTCTCAACCTTCGGACTTTCAATGGGCTTAAATTAATGGTCAGCCGTGTGGTTTGGTAACATCGGGATTGTGCCTTTTTACTTGTCAACCTTGGGTTTGTCAGTCTCAGCAGCCGGCAGCTGTCTGAGTGACGAAATGCCTCTAGCTCCAGTGGGCTGGGAGCAGGAGGCAGAGCTGGACCCAAGGTTGAGGGGCTTTCATCCACTCCCCAGAGCCTGGCACTTTGAACTTGGACTTAAAACCTCCAAATTGTAAGAATAAACTCCTGTTTGTTCAGGCCATTCCATTTGTGGTATATTCCTATCAGAGCAGCACTAGGTAATCGGAACATCCATTATGATTAAGCTTTATTTTAGAACAACATATAGAAGATGATTCTTTCTCTTACCTATATTATGCCACAGTGCAAGATGTAATGGCACCAAACAAAAAGGCAGAAATTAGGATTTCTAACCTGAGATAAAGAGTTACTTAGTGTCTGTTAAGAAAGTCTGTGCCACTGGCCCCAGAGAAGGCAGGAGGAAAAGAAATAAAACTGATAATATTAAATGCAATTAGATCTTATAGATAACTGTGTAGCTAAGATAGATACACAAGTACACATCCTAAGGAGCACTGGTGGCGCAGTAGTTAAGGCATTTGGCTGCTAACTGAAAGGTCAGTGGTGAGAACCCACCAGCCTCAGAGAAGCCACCAGCCACTCTGCAGGAGAAAGATGAGGCAGTCTGCTCCCATAACGATTTACAGCATTGGAAAGCCAATGGGGTCACTGTGAGTCAGAATTGACTCGATGGCAGTTGAGTTTGGTTTTTTGATGAGTACACATCCTGACTCCCAAATTACAATTTTACTTACTGGGCTTTTCCACGGCATTTCTACTAGCCCTTTGTAAATTTATAACTAAGGTAGAAGCTAAGTTCCTTAAGATGAGGAGAGAGACTGACAGAATGCTGTGTTAAATAACTCTCAGGATGTAACAACCTCAGAATGCAACACATGAGCTAGCTTATTGATGTTTAAGCTTGTAGTTCAACAAATCCTTTGTAACTTTTACCATTTTTCCTCCTCCTCTCTGATGTGCCTGCATGCACAAATCCTTTGTTTACTACACCTTTATAAACACTGTGTTAATCTTCTCCAAGTTGGAGGAGACGATCAAAGCATGAGCTTGTTCTGCACCTGCTTGTGCACAAGTGATTACCTTTACTGTCTTATATGCTTGTAGTTTATTGGCTCAAGTTGCACTGAGCACGGCCCATTTTGGGGGTAACAACAAGACCTGGTCTGGCCTATGTATTACGCACCTCTCTATCAATTCTGAGCATCTTCTATTTTCTCCCTCCTGTTGAAGGAGAAGCCATTTTAAACTCTCCCAGTTTGGGCTGTATTTCACCTGCTGTACTGAGTTGTCAAGCCCTGCATTTCATCTTCACCTTAGAGCCAGAAGGACCTGAAACCACAAAATGTTTTGTCCTTCTCTCTCAATCCATTTTCTCCTGACTTCCTCATGGGTCGTGATATCTCTTTTCTTGGCCAGCGCCCCCTATCTTCTATCTGATGGTTCAACTCCATTTTAGTAGAAACCCAAACTAACAAAACTGTCTTATTCTTTCTCAAAGGGGCAGATTAGAGCTACAAAGTATAATTTCAAAAGACTAAGCTTTTAAATAAAATTATACAATAGTTTCTTAATTCAGAATATATTTCTGTACAGTTGAGAAATGGCTGAATATTTCTTGGGCAGCCAGCATTTAAAAAAAAAAAAAGGAGGTTGGAAGATATCCCACTGATATCCAAAGACCTTGATTTGGCAATGAAACCAGTCAACCCCTTGGCTCTGCCATAGCTTTGTTCACTTTGCATGACTTGAAGTTTTCACATCTCCCACAAGCTACCCAGAATGAAAGAGCAGATAGATGCTTGGACATCTGGAGGTAATTCTTCGTGTACAGGCAAAATTGTACTTATCACGGTTCCCTCCCCTAGACTCAAACATACAATCAAAGAGGAAACTTCACAGGACACAGGATTCAGAAAAGTAGGGAGAGTTGGTGTGGGGTTTACATTTAATTTTATCTAAAGCATTTGGTCTTTGTACTTGGTTCCTGAGAAATGACCTCTAAAATCTTGGAATTTCATCAGTGATTGAAGTGTCTTTGTTTTTTATGAGGCTCCAGATCAGAAGGCTCATACTAATGAAATGACTCTTGGGGTGGCAGGGGGGCAGTCTGGCCAGGCCAGAAAACTCAGCACTGTGTATCAGCGCCCCCTCAGGGGAGTGGGGCTAGAGCTTGAGTTTCACCATGTGGGCAATGATTCACTATGTTGCGCCTACTTAATGAGGACGCAGTAAAGACTCTGGACGTGGAAGTTCCATGATCTTCCTGACTGGTGATAAGATTCCATGCACACAGGTGGTTAACATCCCTATTTGAGACCTGGAAGTACCATGTTGGGAATCTTCCCACACCCTGTCCTATGTGCCTCTTCATTTGTATCATTTTGTTATAACAGAACTATAATTGTAAGTTTAGCATTTTCCTGAGTGTTGTGAGTTATTCTACTCAATTATTGAACCCAAAGGACTAGGAGGAGCCAACAGGTCAGAAGTGGGGGGGTGGTAAGCTAGTGACACCTGAGCTTACAACTACCATCCAGAGAGGGTGGAAGGAACCCTTGAATTTACAGCCAGCAGCTAGAAGTGAGGGTATTGTGGGGACCCTCAAGCTTGTGGCTGATGTCTGAAATCTTGCACAGATCTGGAAATCTGAAGGACTGTGCCCGTTAAGTTGTGAGCTCTGGTGGTTAGGATCAGAAGGTGATGTACTGAATTTGCAGTTGTATCACAATTGGAACAGAATAAAATTGACCCAATTTAGTGAGGCACCAAGAATAGGTGAATAGGGGAATGGGAATTAATAAAATGAAGAAGAGAAAAATTTTATCACATGTGTCCTTTACAAATCATGGCCAGACCCCTTTTAGACTTCTCCTACAAGTACTATTCTTCAGGCTAAACTGACCTTGTCTTTAGGTTATAGGATATAGTGGGAATCCAGGACAATAAAATTTAATTATTCAAAGACCTTCTGGGGGCCTACAAAGAACCATAACAGAAAGCAAATGCAGTGTTAACACAACTGACCCAGAATGGTTATCACATTCAACTGATATCCTTAGAGCTAAAGGGGATTCTTGGAATTCTCAGATGAGACATATTATTTTCATCTGCGTGTCTACAAGCCCAGTGGATACAGTAAAGTGGCAAAAGCTTTCAAATATATCTTAAGATGCACAGGCTTAGAATGAAAGGAATCTCAATTGTAAACAATGTGTATATCCATTTTGGAATAAATATCTTATTAAAATGTGGTTCTTGAATACATGCAAAGTTCTATCTACAGTTGAAACCACAGCAGGTTCAAATACATAGTAAGAGATTGCCTTGAAAGAAAATCCATGGAGTTCATAGTAAATGAGTCTATGCTAATGAGATTGAATTTAAAGGAAAACCAATCTATTAAATATCAACCTAACCCTCCCCTCTCTTAGGTTTCTTTTAAAACTCATCAACAATTATAAATGAGCTTCTAAAAATACTGCTAGTTACTCTGTGAAGAAAGCAGACTTATGGTATGAATAAGAAAGGAAAAAAGAATCTGTCTCATCTTAGCCCCATCCCATCCTTATCTTCTAATCCTATTGTCCTCAACCTCATCCTTTTTTTGACACTTCTGCCTTCATCAATGCCCAGTTCGACCATTATATCTTGCCAACCCCTTCATTAAGTAAAGATGCTTTACATGATCATTTTGTCTGGGGCACCAAGGAGAGGTTACTGAAACCAAACAGGAATCTCTTAAGAGAGTTATAGCTGGGCAAATGTTTCCCAGTATAATGCGTGGCCCAGTGTTATTAATTTAGTTGACACATCAATCCAGTGTACAACAAATAGGAGTGGGACAGCTCTTTTTCAACAAAGCTTTGGGCTAACTATAAGTTCCAAACAATGACAGGCTTTGCAAATTATGGCCAAAGCCACAAATCAAAGAGCAATTTTTATGTGTGTGCATGAAGTGGAAAGGACTGGTGGCCACACATCCATCTTTGCAGACACCCAGCATGCATTGTGAACACTGCAAGTAGTATCATGTTTGAGGATGAAGGACAGGGATATAAGTCATTTTCCCCACTTACATTTTCATCTCCTAATGTCATTACAAAATGTTGATGTGCAGGGGTCCTTGGAGCAGTCTCCTCCTCCAAGTGAAGATTCCCAGTCAAATTTATTGCATGGATGTATTTCTTCAACTTGCCTTGAGAGCATCTTTAAGCATTCCTGCATAAAGGGCCACCATGACTGAGATAAACCATTAGCAGATAAAATTAGAATTTTAGGATGTAGAATTTTGTATTTATCCCCATCAGTCTAGAATCATTATGTTGGATCCCTATCACTTTGATGCTCCTGGTGCTTATTTGCTATATAAAAAGAAAGAAAAAGAGTTACTTTTTCACTCCATTATCTGCTTAGAAAACAATTGTGTAAAGAATCAGTAATGTAAGAAAGTCTTCTGCATCACTCAGATCTCCTACAGAAATAAAGAACTAAGTGCCCCAGCTGCTGACAATGCCTCTGACAGATAGTCTTCAGCTGTCAGCCACTTTTGAGGATTGTCTCAGCTAAAAAAAGCCACCTCACCCAAAGTCATGCCTCCTTCCTGAAGGGTTATTCTATCTTCAGAACTCTCCACAGGATTGGCTGGACCCTCTGTTGGAACTGCAACACACCTCTACTTCTCTGCCTAATCCTGCCTAATCATCCCTTTCATTTCACAGGTGTTGATCCCAAGTTGTTGTTGTTATGTGCCGTCGAGTCGGACCCGACTCATAGCGACCCCTCCTTGGGTTTCCGAGGCAGTATCACTACGGAAGTAGATTGCCCCATCTTCCTTCCAAGGAATGGCTGGTGGGTTTGAACCACCAGCCTTCTGGTTAGCAGTCAAGTGTCTTAGCCACTATGCTACCAGAGCTCCCGAGAGTTCTTCCTAATTCACCTGCTGCATGCTAACCTCTGTCTCAAAGTCTAGTTCCCAGAAAGCCCAATCTCTATTCAATTTCCCCTGCTTCAAATAGAAAAGGCAAGACTTAAAAGAGAACATGATAGGGATTTTCAAATACTGAAATGACTTTTATGGTAAAAAGAAAAGTCTTTGCTATCAGCTCCAAAGGAAAGTACTAGAACTGATGGGTAGAAATTTTAAAAGGTATTATTTGGCTCAAATAAGAAAATCATTTGCAGTAATTATAGATATTTAAAATGGATAGAATCTCAGAAAGTAGTGAGGTCTCTGACACTATAAGCATTCAAACAGGAACTAGACTATCATCTAACAGAGGATTTCTTTCTAGCACTCTGTCTGGGAAAAATCCTTCTGAGACCCAGTTCAAATGTCAGATCTTTGTTCCTTATATCTTCTCTGTCAACATTCATCTCCTGAGAGATCTCATGCAGCCTCTTGGTTTAAATCCTATTTATATGCCAATCACCTTTGCACTTCTTTCTCCAAAAGTTCTAACATATTATAACTACCCATTCCACGTCTCTACTTGGGCAACTTAGAAACATCTCCAAGACCTCCAAAACTGAACTCAGTCTTCCCCATTTCAGTTGAAGGCAACTCTATCCCTCCAGTTCCAACTCCTCTCTCTTCATCCTATATCCATATGATCGATCAGGAAATATTGCTTACCTTGACCTACAAAACATATCCAGGACTCAATCACTTCTCAGCATCTTTGTCTGAGCCACCATCATTTTTCACCTAATCATTGTAAAAGTCTGCTAACCGATCTTCCTTTCTCTGTCCTGGCCTTCTACAAAAAAAAAAAAAAAAAAAAAACCACTGCCATAGAGTGGACTCCAACTCATAGCGACCCCACTGGGTTTCCAAGGCAGTAAATCTTTACCGAAGGAGACTGCCCCACCTTCCTCCTGCAAAGCAGCTGGTGGTTTGAACCACCAACCAACCTTCTGCTTTGCAGATAAATGTCTTAGACACTGAACCACCAGAGCACCCTTGCCTCCCACAGTCTACACTAAATGCAGAAGCACGAGTGACCCTTTTAAAACTTAAATCATGTTATTCTCTGCCCCAAATCCTCAGTGGTTTCCCAATTCACTAAGAAGAAAAAGCCAAAGCCTAATTCACTAAAAAGAAGAAGCCATTGCTTCTGAGACCCCCGTCTTCAACTCTCCTATTCAGTTACTCTACTCCAGCTGCTCAGACCTCTCTAGAACATTCTTGCATATTCCTTCCTCCAGGCCTTTGCTCTGGATATTTCCTCTGCTAGAAACATTCTTCTCGCATACATTCACAGGGGTAATACATTCACCTCTCACAACTCTTTGCTAAAATCTCACCTTTTCAACAATGCCAAACCAGACCTTCCAATGGAATACTGAAACCCGCCCTCTCCTGTCACTCTCTAGTTTGTCCCCTTACCTGTTCCATTTTTCTCTTTGCCATAGTATTTATCACCATCTAATAGATTATCTGATTTATTTATTTGGTATACTTATTATTGGAGTCTCTCTCCCCAGTTACAATGTAAACACCATGAGGGCAGGGATAATTACTCGTTTGTTTTCCAGACCCTCGAATGAGGCCTGATACCCAGTGAACTCACTCAGTAAATGTTTGTTATGTTTAAAACATAGGGTAATTGAAAGGGAGGAGAATCAGGAATCAGTGAAGGAAATGGAACATGTGTCCAAACACCTCCATTTATAACTGTCTCCTTAGCCACGAGATTAGAAGTAGATGCTACCTAGCTACCAATAGTGAACATTTTATATCAGGGATTCTATAGAAGAATCCTGATCAAAAGGGGTAAAATGCAGAACAGAATTTCACACTATCCACCACTACACTATTGCCATTCTAATTCAGAATAAGTCCTAGCTAATAAGAGAGGGACATAAAAAGTGTATCCAAATTGGAAAGGAATAAGTAAAACTATATTCATAGACGACATGATCCTAAACATAGAAAATCTCAGATTCCACAAGAAAGTTACTGAAACTAATAGAAAAGTTCAGCAAAGTAGCAGGATACAAGATGAACATGCAAAAATCATCAGGTTTCTTTATACTAACAAGTAGAACTCTGAGTAGGAAACCAAGAAAATAATACCATTTACAATAGCCCCCAAAAGAATCAAAATACCTAGGAATAAACTAACCAGGGATTTAAAAGACTTATACAATGAAAACTATAAAGCATTTCTACAAAAAACTAAGAGACCTTCATAAATAGAAGAAAAATTCCATGCTCATGGACTGGAAGACTTAACATTGTCAACATGTCAATATTACCCAAAGCAATCTACAGATAAAATGCAACCCTGAGGCAATTCTAACATTATTCTTTATCAAAATGGAAAAACTAGTTGCCAACTTTATAGGGAAAGGACAGAGGCTTTGAATAGTCAAAGCAATATTGAAGAAGAACCAAGTAGGAGGTCTAACACTGCCAGATCTCAAAACCTACTATACAGCCACAGTAGTCAAAACTGCCTGGTATTGGTTCAATGACAGATACATAGACCAATGGAATAGCATTGAGAACCCAGGAGTAAATCCATCCATCTATGGCCTGCTGATTTCCAACAAGGTGTCAAAGTCCATTTAATGGGGAAAAACAAACATTCCCTTTAACAAATGGTGCTGGCAAAACTGGAGATCCATTTGCAGAAAAATGAAACAAGATCCATAACTCACACTATACACAAAAACTAATTCAAAATAGATCTAAGACCTAAACGTTAAAGCTGCAACTATAAAGTTCCTGAAGGATAACATAGGGGCAAAACGATGAGATCTAATTTTCTTTAGAAATAGATTATCAAACACAATTACAAATACACGAACAACAGAAGACAAATTAGATAACTAGGACCTCCTAAAAATTACTTATGCTCATCAAAACACTTTGTCAAAAGAATAAAAAGAAACCCTACAGACTGGGAAAAAATCTTTAAGAAAGACATCTGATAAGGGTCTAATCTCGAAAATATATAGAAAACTTCAACAACTCAGCAACAAAAAGAAAACCATCCTATTAAAAAATGAGCAAAGGAAATAGAGAATTCACCAAAGAAGACATTCAAGCAGCCAATAAACATGAAAAGATGTTCATGATCTCTAGCCATTAGAGAATTGTAAATCAAAAGTTTAATGAGATAACATCTGACTCCCGTAAAAACAGCACTGATCTAAAAAACAGAAAACAACAAATACAGGAGAAGTTGTAGGGAGACTGGAACTCTGATCTGCTGCTGGAGAGATTGTAAAGTGGTGCACCACTATGGAAAATTGTATAGAGTTTCCTCAAAAAGCTAGAAATAGAAATACTTTATGATCCAGTAATCTTACTCCTAAGTATATACCCTAGAGATCTAAGAGCAGTGACACAAATAGATATATGCTCCTCGGAAGGAAGATGGGGCAATCTACTTCCATAGTGATACTGCCTCGGAAACCCAAGGAACAGTCGCTATGAGTCGGGTCTGACTCGATGGCACATAACAACAACAACAACAACATGTTCAATGCATCATTGTTCACAATACTAAAAAATGGAAACCACTAAGTGCCCATCAACAAATGAATAGATAAACAAATTGTGGTAAATATATACAATGGAATACTACACAGCTATAAATAATTATGAGTCCTCAAAACATAACATTGATAAATCTGGAGGACAATATGCAGAGTGAAGTATGTCAATCACAAAAGGACAAATATTTTATGATCTCACTTTTATAAAAAAAAATAGTGCATTTATAGAAAACAATATTGTTTGGTAGTTACCGAGGATGGGAGGGGGAAGGAGGGAAAATCAATTTCTAGATAGTAGACATTTGTTATGTTTGGTGGTGGGAAAGGAAATACCAAATGTGGGCGTATCTGTACAACATAACCAAGGGAAATGACAATACTAAGAAATACAATGAATATAAAGGATGATTTTGGTAAATGCTATAACATGCACTTTTTAAAAATTAACTAATTAATTAATTAATGGTTGATGGTGGTAGCTGAATACCATGTAGTTCTTCTGGTCTCAGGGTCTTGTAGGCTGAGGTTTGCATAGTCCACTAGTCCCTTGGGCTAATTGTTTCCATGTGTCTTTGGTTTTCTTCATTCTTCTTTGCTCCAGATGTGGAAAGACCAACTGTTGCATCTTAAATGGCCACTTGCAAGCTTTTAAGACCCCAGTTGCTACTCACCGAAGTAGGATGTAAAACAATGTTTTTGTGTAGTATGTTATGCCAATTGAGCTTGGTGTCCCCTGCAATCATGGTCCCAAGCCCGTGGATTCAGTGACTCACTTCTTCAGGGTGTTTGGCTGTGGCTAAGAAGTTATCATAACTTTGCCCAGTTAACTCTATCATATATATGGACATACTTATAAAAACTAAAAAAACCAAACTCACTTCCATCAAGTCAATTCCGACTCATAGTGACCTCCACGGGGTTTCCGAAGCAGTAAATCTTTATAGAAGTAGATTGCCAAGTCTTCCTTCCACGGAGTGGCTGGCAGGTTTGAACCATCAGTCTTTTAGTTAGCAGTCAAATGCCTTGGGCACTACAACACCAGAGCTTTGTATGTAGAAATATCATCTGCCAAATTTGCATATGGTCATGGGTAGACCTTCTGCCTAAGTATACCTGATCATTTAGCCTCTCTACCTGTATATCCAAGGAGCTCTGGTGGTGTAGTGGATAAGGCATTTGGCTGCTAATCAGAAGGTCAGTGGTTCAAATCCACCAGTTGCTCTACAGAAAGAAGATGGGGCAATCTACTCTCGTAAAGATTTACAGCCTCAGAAACACAACAGGAGACACTATGAGTTGGAATCGACTCAATGGCAGTGAGTTTTTCTATATATCCACCTGTTGATTAATGTTTGTTATTACTGATAATGTAATATTGTGTTTATCTTTTTTATCTGCACCTCTTGTGTACCTCTCTGTGTCTTCCTTTCCTGTAGTGTTATTGGTGTTCATCACTGGCTTTTAGTATATTGCCTTTCTCTTCACCCAAATCAATAATACTTTTAATATTTTAAAGTATTTATAATACTATTCTCTTACCAATATATAACGTATACAATTTTGTAACAACAGCAATATTAACCAAAAACTACATTTGTGGCTACACAGGTAGATAAGTATGTATACATGTGTATAGGAAGATATATGTGTGTGCAAATGTGTACACATATAGGTGTATCTATAGGCATAGCTATATGTACGTTTCTATGTGCTGCATATGTATTAATTCATATAATAAAGTACAAAGGGGACAGAGCTATGGATCCTTCCTAGAGATAACCAAATCCTTGCAAGATTAGTTTACTGGGATTGAAGACTTAGCACCATAGTCTCATGAGACAAGTTGGTCAACTGGCATAACATAGTTCATAAAGTTTGTGTTCTATATCCTAGTCTGGTTAGTAGCATTTAGGATCTTAAAAGCTTGCAAGTGGCCAGCTATGATACAACCATTTTTCTCTACTTATCTGGAGCAAAAAAGAAAGAAGAAAACCAAAGACTCAAAGAAGAAACTAGTCTACAGGACTAAAATAGCCCACAAAAACGACAGCCTCATCTATCTTGAGACCAGAAGAACTAGAAGGTGCCCAGCTACCACTACAAAATGTTCTGACTAGGGACACAACTGATGTCCTGGATATAACGGAAGAAAAATATAGAACAAAACTCAAAATCTTAAAAAAAAAAAAAAAAATCCAGACTTAACTGGACCAGTAGAGATCCGAGGAAGCCCTGAGACTGTTGCTCTAAACACCCTTTAAGCCTGGAACTGAAACTACTCCCAGGGATCACCTTTCAATTAAATAACAGATTAGCTCACAAAATAAATGACATTATTTGTGAGTACTGCTCTTTAAAAAAACAAAAGAAAATAATTATATGAGACCAAATGGTCAACATCTACCCTAAAGCAAAGATGAAAACATAAGTCGTAGAGGAGTAGGGACACTAGATTAATGGAAATGGAACAACCAGAATGGAAATGAGATTATAGACACATTGTGAAAAACGTAATCAATGTCACTGAAAAATATGCATAGAAATTGCTCAATGGGAACCTAATTTACTATGTAAACTTTTTCTAAAAACATAATAAAAGGTTATTAAAAAAAAAAATAATAGAATTTCAAATTCTCATAGAATCTAGACTTCTGGAGCCATTGAGGATGGATGACACTTGAAGCTACCACCCTAAGGAAATCTTTAAACCTTGAATCAAATCTACCCCTTAAGTCATCTTTGAACCAAATAACAGTTTAGCTTAATTGAAAAAGAACATCTTCATTATACTCTTTTAAAGAATTATCTATATGTGATCAAATTAACAACAGTAACTTGAAACGATAAATTAGAAGCTTAGGGGGAGGGGGACAGTAAGTATGTGTTAATAATGGTGAAATGGTTTGGAAAATGTAAAAATAAAACAATGCAACGCACTGCTGTCAAGTCGAATCTGACTCATAGCGACCCCTCCTTGGGTTTCTGAGGCAGTATCACTACGGAAGTAGATTGAGCAACCTTTTTCCCTAGGAGGGGCTGGTGTCATTTGAAGGTTGTCAAAAAAAGGTGACACAACTTGTACAACAGTACAATGCACTGTACTGTACATGCAGAAATTGTTGAAGTGGTGTATGTCTTCTTATATGTATTTTCACCAAATAAATAGAAAAATACATTTTAAAAATGGGGTAATTGATGTTGCAACCAGATAATCCTCAAATCCAATTTATCTTTGTTGGCTATCTCAGTACAATCATACTTGTTTAGCTTCTTAAAGTCTTTCACATTATTCAAATCCTAGTACTTTATAACATCATAGGGATGTGATCCTGCTAGGACATTAATACAGTCTGAGATTAAATAAATCTGATATTTCTCTTAGTCCCTTCTCTGATGATAAGAGTAAAGAACATCTTCCTGTTCTTCTTTTGAATTTGGTTCTTCAGGAGGATCCGTGTCTGATAAAAGACTAAAACTCCTAGGGTTCTACTGAAAACTTTTTCCAGTACTACTAGCACTAGAAGGCAAGTGTGGAAATGATGGGTTGAGATGTCAAGGTTATCCCTGGCCCTAAATAACTTTTGAGTACTCTGTCTTTACTTCTTTCACACTGAGCACAGAGTAGAAACAGTATACGGGAAAGGAAAGCTCTTTCCTCTCTCAAAATAATAGGAAGTATATTCTTTCTGAACTTACCCCAGGAGATCAAGCATGATTAGAAATTCTGATTGCACACAATTATTTCTTCAGGTCACTAAGGCTGGAGGCAACTTAGGGTTGAATGAATAGTGTGAGGCTTTTGTCAACAGTGCCTTCCAAGATAGAGAAAATGCCTGATGTTCTCCAGCATGCTATTAATCAGAAGTATCATGACTGAAAAACACAATGGAAGCTTACTGATGAAGAATCATGACCATTCCTGCCTGTTAAATGCCCGACTACTCCTCTCTTTATACCTTTGCACACAAAGGAGAATGCTGGGTTTTCAAAAGACCAGGAACAGAAATGCAAGCAGATGGGGTGGTGTAAGAGTCATTCTGGATAACTAAAACAACTCTAGCAGAAGCCAGCGTTCCGTTCCTAAATTGTTCTTTCGGAAGATAATTTTGCTTTCTCCTTGATTATGCCTCTTTTTCTTCCCTCACTGAGTCTCCCTCTTGGACTTGCTTCAGTCACCAAATTTCCACAGCTGAGAATCAAGTTAAAGGTATTTAACATTGGGAGCAGCTACAAGGCTCTTCATATTTTAGGTCCCAGAGACAACTGTACACAAGAACTTTCCCAGAAACAAGCAGCTTTACAAGGAAAATAACGGCCCGTTTATATATTCTTATCTTGAGGGTGGTGTATTTGTTTGTTTTTAAACCACATTCAGTGGTCTTCAACACTTCTACCATTTATAGCACTTCCTCTGGATACTTCTCTTGTGATGGAAATACACAAGCAGAAAAAGAACTGTTTTTGGAAAAAAAAAAAATATATTAACTGGTGTTTCAAACAGAAGCCTCTCAAGGTTTATCCTTCTACTTATACTCATCAGAATCTCTTGCATACAGAGCCACTGTTAAAATCAGATGCTAGCATTTATTTTGCTAATCTGAACCCTTCACAGTGGGACTTATTCCTGTAGATGAATCATCCCAGGCAAGTATGAATCTTACACACAGTCTCATTATCTTTAGAAACAGCAACAAAGCAACTCACCTGAAGCTATCAGGCTCACGTTAGTTCACTGCAGAATCTGATCCATGCTAACAAAACAAAATAGGGCATCCTTATGGCTCAGCAATGACATTTTGATGTTAATTTGGTACTGCTGAAGGGTGCTGATATGTTCATCTTGTATAAGAAGAGCTTAAACTCTGTTAAATAAAATCTGCCAAAAATCCCAAAGAACAGACATTAACCAGAGAAGCTTGAGAAAACTCTCAAGAAAAAAAAAAAATTGCCATTGAGTTTATTCTGACTCATAGCGACCCTCATTGGGTTTCCGAGGTGGTAAATCTTTACGGAAGTAGATTGCCCCATCTTCCTTCCATGGAGTGGCTGGTGGGTTTGAACTGCCAATCTTCTGGTTAGCAGTCAAATGCTTTAAGCATTGCACCACCAGAGCTCCTTTGAGAAGATGCTAGCCCAATTCAAAATAAGATCACAGTAAAACCATTTTAGGAGGAGAAGATAAAACTAAATTATTTTCTCAGTTTTTAATGACAGTTTCACAATTTTTCTTAGTTAGATAGGCCAGTTAATCCAGCAATCCTGACTTTCAGAAATTCTTCCATGTCTGTCTAGTTCCATCATGCTGCAGATGGAATCTGCATGGCTGTCATGCACTCCCTGGGGAAAGGCACAAAAATGGCCATCAGAATTTTTATTGAACTGAATCAAGGTGATGTGAAGATGGGTGATACCTTCTGTGTAAAGGTAATTATTAATCTCATTCTCAGCCTTTTCTTTCTTAGCCTAACCAACCTCTCTCCACTTTCTTTTCCATTTCTTATAGTTTCTGTTACAATATTTATTAGTTGTTTACAGTATGCTAGGTACTGTATATGCATCATGTCAATTAATCCTCATGTCTCTATGAACTAGGGTCAATTACTCTCTCCATTTTACCAACAGAGAAAATGAGGGTTAGAGAAGTTAAGTGACTTGTCCAAAGTCACAGCTGGTAAGTGAACCTGGATGGGTCTGACTTCAGAATGCACACACTCAATCATAACACCACACATCCTCAACCTTCCTTTAATCACCTCCATAGTTCGCATCTGAACCATCTACACATTCTGTTTTCATTGTGAAAAGAGACTGATCACAGTTGTCCAGTAAAAGTCTAACCTCTGTCTAGTGAAGTACAGAGATGATTTTCATGAGTTCCTTAAGCTTCACTCCTATGCACTGCTAATTAATAATAGACTTGGTATATGTTATTATCCTACAGTACTCTTCTACTGGGCATACACACACTAGTTCTTTATAATACTTTATCAAATGTGTGCTAATCAGTCAACTATTTATTAAATGTCTGTAAGGTGCTATGGGAGGGAGAGGTGAAGAATAAGCCATCATCCTCATCCTCAACATAGGCTACTGGAAGAAAAGATCAAAGCATATGAAATAGTTAATGACTTTCCTAATTTAAAGGATAGGAGCTCTGGTGGCGTAGTGCCCAAGGCATTTGACTGCTAACCAGAAAGCTGGCGGTTCAAACCCATTAGCCACTCCTCAGAAGGAAGATTGGGCAATCTACTTCTATATTGACATCACCTCGGAAACCCAAGGAGGGGTCGCTATGAGTCAGATCCAACTCAACCGCAGTGAGTTAGTTGTTTTTTTTTTTTTTTTTTTTTTTTTCAATTTAAAGGATAATATGTGGTTTAGAATATAAGTGTCAAAGGAATGGCAAGAAGAGAGGGCAGTATGGTTAGAGCAATAAAGGCTCTATTTTCTAACTACCATTCGTCTATCAATTTGTTGTATTGTGGTGGTTTGCATGTTGCTGTGATGCTGAAAACTATGACACTGTATTTCAAATACTAGCAGGGTCACTTATGGTGGACGGGTGTCAGTGGAGCTTCCAGATTAAGACAAACTAGGAAGAAAGGCTTGGTGACCTACTTCCAAAAATTAGTTAATGAAAACGTTATGAATCACAAAAGAGTAGTGTCTGATACACTGCTGGAAGATGAGCAGCCTAGCTTGGAAGGCACTATACAACAGCAGCAACCATAGACTCAAACCATACCAATGACTAATGAAGATGGTGCAGGGCCAGGCAATGTGTCATTCTGTTAAAGTCACCTTAAATCAGAGTCAGCTCGATGGCAACTAATAAAAACAACATATTTTCTAAGCTTCTTTATACTTACGTACTGCTTTCTTGGCCAGTTCTCCTACCAGTTTGGTGCCATGAGCAACTAAATGCCTGTACATTTCAATCTCTATGCCAGACAGTGGATGGAAATGTAAGTAACACAAGAACCCAGACCTAGGTTTGTCCTGAAGTATGCAATGAGCCTCTGAAGGCCACTATCTATCTCAGGTAACAACACTGAGGCTGATAGACATACCATATAGTATCATATACAAAGCACTCTACAGTCTAAATGAATTATATATAAATCTTTTTCCTTGATCTACCCAGCCTTTCATTTTCATCACAGAAGATTAATTTAGTATGGCAGGACTTGTCCTTTATGAAGTCAGCCTACTCAGTTGAAAAACCTTCTTCTCTTCAAATGATCGCAAATTGATTTTGTTAAGATTTCTTTTCATTATTCCTTCAGACATACTGTGAGAACGATAATTCCTAGTTCCTTCTCTTCCCTCAATGTATTTGTTTTCTTTACACTGGCTGCTTCTTTATGCTTCACCAGTGGTTTTCAGTAATTATACATACTGGCCAGGAGATGAATCAATCAGCTCAGTGACTTCATTCATATTTCTGAGTTCCACAATGGTGCAAAGATTATCAAAATTATTGATAGATTTATTTCTGGAAGTAGATCACCAGGCCTTTCTCACTGATCTATCTTTAGATAAGTGTCTCCAAAAGACCTCCTACCAAGGAATTCCATCATACCAGTCCCCTGGTTAGAGTAAGTTCTTAACAATCAAACCTTCAGTAAAAAAGGCTAAATTAATCTTTCCTTAATTCTTTGAATTTTGTAATCCTTTTCTACTGTAAAGCAGAATAACTGCTACTTAAGTGGCTTTATTTATTAAAGATGTACTACAAGAGGATTTCCACTTTGCTCCTAGACTGATGTCTGGATATACAATTAGTTAACCCTCCTTGATATGTCAAGTAATCATATCCATCATGTCCAGTTTTCCTTTCAGATTAACCACCCTTGAGCAAAGGCTCAGCTATTCCTTGCACAATACAGACATAGTTTACCAGAGGTGGGTGCCTAACTGAAGCAGCCAGTCCTTAAGCTGACCAGTAGTCTACAGTCTGTGGGCTGGCCAGAAAAATGAACCTGGCCAATCATACTCTCTGCCTCTCTCAGGAATCTGAACCAAAACACATGAAAGAACTGGTGTCTAAAACGTGAAACAAATCAAGGTCATGAGCACTCTGAAATAATGAAAAGCAGAAGCTGTGGGTTGGCAGAGGAAGCCAGAGAGAGAGAGAGGTGAGTGGATCAGCTGTGCAAGAGAAGCAGAGATACCTTAAAATATTGACCACCATGGCCTCAAAAGAGATCCAGCAAGTAGGCAGTCCTGGAATGGTCTTTTTTCCCCATAGCTCTCCAGCTTTGTCCACATACATCTTTCAATAAGTTGGTATTTTTTGCTTTTGTTTTTTGGCTGTAACTTGTCTTTCTCTTGCTAATTAAAAAGAACCTAACTAAAAATAAAAAGGCTACCACTAGTTATTATTTTCTTGCTTTATCGTATGTTCTTTGGAATTTATTCCACAGCTTCCCATTTTCATGAGGAAAACATTCTCCTCACTAATTTCATCTTGCTCAGAACTCAACAGAGCAGAGACATGGTGAAAGTGGGGCTCCGTCCCCTGATCTAAGGCTGCTGGAGCAGAAAGGGTGACTGGCCAAAGACCCAATCAGTAACACAAGAATCTTCATACAAGAAACCATCCCTTAGGCCCATTACTTATTCTCTATATTGTTTTTATCCACTCTTGTTGTTAACTGTCATCTAATCACCCCAACTCATGGCAATCTCATACACAGTGGAAGGAAACTCTGCCTGGTCCTGCTCCATCCCGATGATTGTCTGGGAATCAGACCATTTCACTGATTGATTTTCAGAAGTAGATTAGCAGGTCTCTCTTCCTAGTTCATCTTTGTCTGGAAACTGCACTGAAACCTGTTCAGCATCATGTCCACACAAGCCTCCACTGACAGACAGGGGGTGGCTGCACATGATGTGCACTGGCCAGGAAGAGAACCTGGGTCTTCCACATAAAAGAGAAGAATCCTATACTGACCTATCAATGCTTCAGTGTCATTACTAGCCAGCTGTAATCAGTCAAATCTGGCTTTTTTGTCACATAGTTCTGTAGATGGACAGCAATTTTACTGCATTCACACCCAGAGCTTTGTACACTGTCCCCAGGTTCACAGGCACATCCTTGAAAGTGCAAGACTACACATTTGCAGTATTCTCTATTCCCTCTGTCGCCTATCCAGGCATTGATATTCATTGAGCATTTAACACATGGCTGAGCATGTGCACAGCAAGGTGCTACAATTCACTTGGAAATAAGTCACATAATTTACTTGGGTATCTACAATTTACTCAGAGACAAAGACTGCTTCAGCAAGTTATATAACAGACACTAACAAAACACACGTCTTTCTCAGACAAAGAAAGGGTTAATCAAACGTGGAAAACATGTTCACAAAATAAATAAATAAAGCAGGTAGAGGATTCCAGGTACCCTAGATTGTACAAGTATAATGAAAATGGGGGGGGGGGAGTAGGCAGAGTTGTGTAACCCACAGCGAAGAGATAGCTGCTTCTAAGTACTCAGAGGCCACCAGGATCCATTATGCCTCTAGAAAGGTTCTTCATGCAATATCAGGAAAACCTCAAACAGTTTAGAAAGTGAACTACTTATTTGATTTCAATTTTTATTTGACTTTCTGCTCATCTGAGAAATGGGTCTTTTTCTACAATTTTAACTACACCTAATTCTTCAGAGCTGCCAGAAATGAAATTTCCCCAATCCTGCCCTACTTCTCATGGGTACCTTATCAGCATACCCTGATCCAATGTGAACTCATCCCAGTCATCAACGTTTATTCATTGCATATAAAGATGATCTGTACTCTGCTCAAATCAAGTACTTCCCCTTATTCTTATGAATTTAGGTTGGGAAAACCAGCTGACCCATCAAAGTTAGAGCTCTTTCTGAGTCATCGGGCAATTCACACTGACCTATCTGTCCACAATGACTTCAGAGGAACTTAATGCTCATTGACTTTAACCAAATTTGATTCACTAGGCAGGTATCAGAATTTAATGAAGTAAAATATTCAGTTAACCCTTTGTAAAATGGTGGCTGAGAGACTGTCAAAAAGACTAGTTACTGTAATATTAATAGATTTATCTGAGATTTGGTGTGTGAACAGAGGTCAAAGAGTTATTTTTACTATTGAGTATTTAACTTTTGGGATTAACATCTCAACACAAACCATAAAGGTCCCCTCCTATTCCATTGTGACCCCACATGGAGGTGTTGTTGTTGTTATGTGCCGTCGAATCAGACCCGACTCATAGTGACCCCTCCTTGAGTTTCCGAAGCAGTATCACTATAGAAGTAGATTGCCCAGCCTTCCTTCTGAGGACTGGCTGGTGGCTTAGCAGTCAAGTGCCTTAGGCACTATACCACCAGACCTCCCCCACATGAAGGTAGATATGTACTAATTATTCCTGGGAAGAAAGATCTGCTGCAATTGATTCTGTTTGACTTCCAGAGATTCCTACATACTTTCAGTCCTTGAGTTTCATCCCCAGGTGCCTCAATGTTCTCTAAAATTTTGATAGCTGGTTTCTTATCACTATCAATGGTCCTTAAGTGAAAATCTAAAACTTAAATTTTCTTATTTATAAACATACATGGTTATAAATGAAGGATTTACTAAGAAGCCAAGGTAATGAATCTGTAAGTACAAAAAAAGAAGCAGCATGCTGCTGTGCAAAAATAACTGAATTTGGAATGGAATCTTGGATTCAAATCCAGATACTTCTTAACTAAGTGGATTTAGGTAAGTTATGTAACTTAGCAAGGTCTCCTTTTCCTCTAGAAGATAAAAGTGCTCATTTTTAATGTATAGGATTGTAATGAGGATTAAATGAGCCAATGCATATAAAATGCTTAGTACTGTGCCTGACACACAGTAAACTCTCAGGTTAATTAAGTGTGACTCAATTCACCACATATGATGATCAAAATATAAGCAAAGAGAAGGCTTCTAAACAGGTTAAGCTGCTAAATTCATCATCATTTTTATTGCCTTTATCATCTAAGTTTATTAGTTGTATTTGAATAGGGCTTTCAAGTCTGACTGAACCTATAATGCAACCAAGAATAGCATGGGCTCCTGTGTTGACCTTCTGAATATGTGAGAACACTTTACCTTCTCAGTTTTTGACGTGGATCTCACTGATTTCTCCTATGATTTCAGGTCACCAACTCAATTGGATGATTGCTTTAATGTCTTACCAAGAAGCATACTCTTCTGGTCACCTTCCTGTTTCTTACTGAATTGTACTGTCACATGACTGAAGAACATTTCCCAACCTATTGATTAATGATACTGGTTCTACTGTTTCATGAAAGTCATCTTCTTCAGCTGTTTTTCCCCACTACCATCTGGTATTAGATGGAACAGTTTCCATTCGGTCTGTTTGGCCAGAGCTATTTTAATGGCCCTTACCATGAGGTAAAGGCTAGCCGACTAGAAGAGATCCATATTGTGCTTATTCCAAAGAAAGGTGATCCAAGAGAATGTGGAAATCATTGAGCAATATCATTAATCTCACATGTAAGTAAAATTTGCTAATGATAATTCAAAAACAGTTGCAGCAGTACATTGAAAACTGCCAGAAATTCAAGCAAGATTCAGAAGAGGACATGGAACAAGTGATACCATTGTTGATGTCAGATGGATATTGGCTGAAAGCAAAGAATACCTGAAAGATGTTTAGTTATGTTTTATTGACTATGCAAAGGCATATGACTGTATGGATCCTAACAAATTATGGCTAATATTACTAAGAATGGAAACTCTAGAACCCTTAATTGCGCTCATAAGGAACCTGTTCATAGACCCAGAGGCAGTTGTTCAAACAGAACAAGGAGATACTGAGTGGTTTAAAATCAGGAAAGGTGCATCAGGGCTGTATCCTTTCTCCACAATTTTTCAATCTGTATGCTGAGCAAATAATCCAAGAAACTGGGTTATATGAAGAAGAATACAGTGTCAGGATTGGAGGAAGACTCATTAACAACCTGTGATATGCAGATGACACAATTTGCTTGCTGAAAGTGAAGAACATCTAAAGCACTTACTAAAGAAGATAAAGACCACAGCTTTCAGTTTGGATTACACCTCAACATAAAACAAAAATCCTTACAACTGGACCAATAAGCACCATCATGATAAATGGAGAAAAGACTGAAGTTGTCAAGGATTTCATTTTACATTGATCCCCAATCAGTGCCCATGGAAGCAGCAATCAGTCAAAAAAATCAAATGACATATTGCATTGGACAAATCTGCTGCAAAAGACCTCTTTAAAGTGTTTAAGAGCAAAGATATCACTTTCAAGACCGAGGTGCGCCTGACCCAAGCCATGGTATTTTCAACAGCCTCATACGCATGCGAGAGCTAGACAATTAATAAGGAACAACACAGAAGAATTGATGCATTTGAATTCTGGTGTTGGTGAAGAATATTGAATGTACCATGAACTGATAGAAGAATGGAAAAGTCTGTCTTTGAGGAAGTACAGCTGAATGCTCCTTAGAAGGGAGAATGGCCAGACTTCGTCTCTCGTACTTTGGTCATGTTGCCAGAAGGGACCAGTCCCTGGGGAAGAATATCATGCTGGGTAAAGTAGAGGGTCAGTGAAAAAAAGGGGAAGACCCTCAATGAGTTAGACTGACACAGTGGCTGCAATGATGGGCTCAAACATGGCAATGACTGTGAAGATGGAGAAGACCAGGCAGTGTTTTGGTCTGTTGTACATAGGGTCACTATGAGTCAGAGCTGACTCAACAGCACCTAAGAAAAACAACAACAACCTTACTTAACTAGACACAATTCTTCTTTTCCATCGAACAAACAGTTATCCTTCCCTTTCCATGTGAAAATCATACATTTCCTTTACACTAGACCCAATCTGAGTTCTTCCCCCAACCTGAGTTATACTACCTGCTTTTGACTTGTTTGTGTGTTGGTTTGCTCTAAGCATAAAACCACCCACCTCTCATTCCCATTCATGCCCACTGCTCAAGCCACTAAACTCCATCTTCTTCTTTAGATTCTCTTTGAAGGCTTAATAACCAGGGCACACCAATCAAAGTATACACCTCAGCTAATCAAAGTTTTACAATATAAAATTCTCTAGGCACACATATAAAGTAATGCAAAATAATTTCTTCCAAGAAACAAGCAGTATTTTAATCATTCCTACACAGAGTAAATACCTGGACTGAAAGGAAGAAGAAATAAGGCAGAATTAATAAGTTGAAATACTAAATATCTGAATCACTTAAGATGGCACTTCTATCACAGGTGACACAACGGCCTTGTAACAGATTTTTTTTTTCTTTTTTCTTTTACAAATCAACTTATTTCTAAATATTTTCACAAGTCTACAAAAATAATCACACTTTCCAATGCTGTTTCTCATCATGAAAGCTACCCCCAGCTCTCTAACTAATGTAGTCTCATTTGCAAAGTCTCAATCTCCCTTCTTGCCCCCAGCTGCCATGGTGAGATAAACACTCTGAGGTTATCGTGGAGGGCCTACTGACATCATTGATCATTCTTGTAGGAGAATTTCACACTCTCACACTCACATATCAGGAACTTTTGAAGAGCCTCAGTCAAATGGGTGAAAACAGTGTTGGGTTGGAGGGCATGTTTAGAACTGCAGAAGTGACCAATGTGTCCACCACATGGAACATACCTACTTGGTAAGTCCCTTTTTCTTACAACCATGCAGAAACTGTAATGCCTTGTGAAAGAGACAGCATTTTCTCTACACAGAAGCCTACAGGTTCCTTGCTTTCACCAAATTCAGTTATGATATTATCTGAAATTGCTAGTATATACTCAGTTGTGAGTTTATACATTCCCATATCTGCAAAATAAATATTGACAACAAAGGGAGTTGATGCAGGAAGTCAGGTATACATATAGAGTAGAAAAAAACAAACAAACAAAAAAACAAATCTATTGCCATCAAGTCAATTCTGACACACAGCAATCCTACAGGACAAAGCAGAACTGCCCTATAGGGTTTACAAGGCTGTAACCATTACAGATGCAGACTGCTATCTCATTCTGTTACAGAGTGGCTGGTGGGTTAGAATCATTGACCTTTCAGTTAGCAGCTGAGTGCTTACCACTGTGCAACCAGGGCTCCTTCACACATATAGTACAGATATGTTAAATACACATAAAGCAGGTCATGGTAAGATGGAATTTAAGATTTTTTAGCAAAATAAATTGTTGGCTGCTTCTTCATCAATGTGGACACACAGAATCACCTTGGAACAGATCTGCATCTTCCCAAAAGTGCTCAAAGGCAAACAAGCATCTCTTTTCCTGGGAGAGGAGTAAAAGAAGACTTTTGGGGGTGGGTAGCAAAGGTTTCCCTCTTAGTATGGAGAACAATGATCTCTGGAGAAGAGGTGGGGAAAGTAATAAAGAACCAAGAATTCCCTTGGGAGAAAAATGAGTGGTTGCTTTCTAAACTACCAGGAACTCTTCTGCATATTAATATAGTTCAGACTAAGACCAATGACAGGAAAGGGCAATGGCAGAATTTGTCATGAGACAACAGGGAACCTGGATGTGAACCCACCCACTCAACATAAGGGACCAGAGGTTCATTAAAAAAAAAAAAAAAAAACCTCATTGCTGTCGAGTCATATCCAACTAATAGCAACTCCTCCTTGGGTTTCTGAGGTGGTATCCCTACGGAAATAGATTGCCCAACCTTCCTTCCAAGGAGTGGCTGGTGGGTTTGAACCACCAGCCTTCTGGTTAGCAGTCAAATGCCTTAGGCACTACACCATCAGAGCTCCTTTGAGGAGGGCCAATTTCAGCACTGCACAGGCTAAAACTGGAAGTCCTTCCAGACACAGACACCCTAGCACACTGATTGATCCATCCTTGAGAGTAAATTAAAAAATGAATGCAACCTGAAGCATTACATATTCAAGACAAATTGGGAGGGGTGTGTGTGACAAGGTCTACTTGTAGACTGCTTACACTGTCTAGTTCTTGCTGCAGCTGAAGTCCAGAATCAGGGCGAACATTAGAACCTAAGTAAAATCCTAGTGTTCTTGAACAATTTGGCTTGAATACTAAACAAATTTCTAGAAAGTAAAATTCCTTTTCCTGCTAACATGACAGGAAGGATGTGACCAAGCTGATGACTAATACAAATAGATACAAAACCAGTTATACACATGATAAAGATAGACCCATTTTGGGTCCAATTTAGTTAATTTTGTTAGTGGGTTTTTACCAAGAAGTGAAAGGGGGGGGGGAAGTTTGGGGCATTTAATGGGGTAAAAGATAAACAAGTAGATGGTTAATTACAACTCCAAGCCAAATTTATGAGAATACTCATTCTTGGGATAGCAACTAAGGATAATCTGAATAGGAATCATGGAACAGTGTATCTAGAACAGAGATTGAATCTGATTTCACAGGCCTTAACTGGAGTACAAGGGTGCAGTGAAAGAGATTAACACTCACTGCATTACTAATCTTCCAAAGTCAAATGTTACAAAGTAAGAATAAATAATCATTTTTTAAAATGGTACCATAATATGTATAGTGTTTTGCTAAAGTCTTTCTATCAAGGGCTCTATTGAGGGGGTAGAGCTTGTTTTATAAATGTTATTGTTGTTGTTGTTAAGTGTTGTTGAGTCAGACACGACTCATAGAGACCGTTCCTTGGGTTTCTGAGGCAGTATCACTACGGAAGTAGATTGCCCAACCTCCCTTCTGAGGAGTGGCTGAGGGTTTTTATAACTAGTCTAGCCTTATATGCTTACTTCTAAAGGAATCCCATGCAATTAATCATCCCTGAACCATAATACATGAAAGAGATTTACTAGGCACTAAGTAGGCTGCAAGAAGTAATGGGAAATAATCCTTGCTCAAAAAGAGTATACTGACACCAGGAATATACAAATCCCAATAATGTAAAGTACAGAATAATTATCACAAAATTAATAAAAAATATTATGAGGTTTTAGAAAAGGAAGGAATCACACATAATCAGAAGAATTAGGAAAGTCATTATCAAGGACTGGTAAGATGATGAAGATGATAATACCATGATGATGATGATGATGATGATGACAGGGGCAGTGGCAGCAGTGGTGATTATCACCAGGCACTAATAGACTGAGAGGCCAATATTGGTGAAAGCAGACGTAAGGAGTTGATTATGAGAACAATTAAGGCTCAATTTGGCTGTCCCTTTAGCAGACGTTTATTGAGGTCCTATGAGAAGCCAGATCCTGGGTTGGAGACAGGATGGAAATGGAAGCTTCTTAACTAAATTTCAAAAATGTAGAACAAAATATATGCAGAATAATAATATAATGGGTAAGCACTATAATGCATTACAGTATGAGGGCTAGGAGAGGGAGCTCTGTGGCAAGATTATCTAGACTAGAACCCAACTCTACCATCTACAAGTAGTGTTTGTTACCATAGGCAAGTTATCTAACCTCTCTTGTTATGGTTCCCTTATTTATAAAATGGGTCAGAAAACACTTCCCAGGGTGTTGTGGAGATTAAATGAGATGGTGCCTGTGATGTACTTAGCCTAGTGGCAAACAGAGAGAGAATAAGCGCTCAATAAATAGTACTGTGGGGAATATGTTTCTACATCTCTGTCTACATGTCTGATGTTATGAAGACAGTTTTTTATAAGTAGAATTAGGGAAGAATTAATCAAATGGTATTATTTTTTAACAGTCATTGGTACATTTTGGTACCTTGTTTGCCAAAAACATCTTATGCTTTCATAAGTAGCATATGAATGTGCTGATCCCATCACATCCCATAGTTAACATAGTTCTTTAAAATTTTTGTCAACTTGATAGATGAAAAATGATATGTTGAGTTCTGGCAAGATGGAGGACTAGGCAGAAGGACTGCACAGACCCTCTTCAACAATGAAAAGGGAAACCAATTAACACAGACACAGAAGATAATCTTGAACCCCTGAGCCTTGAAGGGAAGGATACAAAAGTGGACTAAACCCCAACTAGCAGAAGAATTTGCGTGAAAATACCAAAAAAAGGAGACACACGGAGCTGCAGTC
>NW_006921713.1:7740764-7754407 GCF_000298275.1 Orycteropus afer afer | reverse complement strand
TAAACATTTACCTCAAGTAGACACATGCCTTGGAGAGAACAATCATGGGAGAAGGAAGGGCTGCTTATGCACAGGGAGACAGCTCAGGGTGCAGGAGAGTATGGAGGGATGGTCACTGGGAAGAGGTAACTATGGGGAAGAAGTGGGAGGGGAGCTGTTGCATTGTGGTAAACTGTGGTGACTGACATGAGACAAAGTATATGTGAACTGCTATATGGAAAGTGAATTTGCTCTGTAAATCTTCACCCAAATCACAATAAATTTAAATAAATAAATAAATAAATAAAAAGAAAGAAAAATGATATGTCACTGTTGTTTTAATTTCCACTTCTTTGACTAGAGTGAAGTTAAACATTTATTCATGATTATTGTTGTTGTTGTTGTTATGTGCCATTGAGTCGGACCCAACTCATAGTGACCCCTCCTTGGATTTTCATTTAGTAGCCACATATACTTCTCTTTAGGTCCTTTACCATTCATGGTATTCCCAGTTTACAAATAGGGCAACTGGGAAGGCTAATGGCAAAGTGTTGACTTAAAGAGTTAGGAAATGCAGAGTCTTTGATAATTACTCAACAGGGAAACAAATTAATATGATCTTATACCACAGTACAATGTACTAGTTCACTTCTTGGCTTATTCTTGGGAAAGAACAAAATAAACTAGAAAATGTGCTTGTCAGTTTTTTAGAGCAGGTATTCTTGATGAATTCGACTAGAGACAAGAGAATATATACAAGGAAAACACTAAGGGAGAGAAAAGAAGACAGTGAGAGCAATACAATTGTCAAAACAAGGCAAGGAAAGGGAGAAGATGGGAAATGAGTCCCCAAAACATCTTAAAATTAACATTCATAGTCATACATCCTTTCATCCTCCACCTCTGTGTTTGAACAGTTGTGGTTTTAGCTGTACTACTGATTGTGCTGAAAAATGTAGTAATATGTGTGTGGGTGGGAGACAGGGGTGATAATAAAAGAATTGGAGAGCAAGGGAGCATTCATTAATAGGAGTCCCAAAGGTGCTTGGTTCTCAAAGCCAAGAAGAGTCCAAGCCCTATTCCATTAACCTAGTGGCCTTGTCTCTATCTTGACCTGGAGGCAAAATTAAGAAGCTGAGTAAGGACGGCTTCCAGACAGGAACACTTCAGCTCAAGTCACCTTTGCAATGCCCTCTTTCTGTTCTAAGACCAGAAGGCCAAATCAGGGAAAATACAGAGTTAATAATGGGGGCTAGGGATAAGAGTGATCTGGAGCCAAGAACTTCTTCCTCTGACAAACTTCCTCAAGAACCCTAATCTTTCTCAAAGTGATCACCTGACCTGGCCAGACTCTCTTCTACATCCTGACCATTCACTCAGTACCAGCCTCCTCTAGGCTTCTTTTCTTCCTTGTCTGTTTCATTCCATCCCACTTATGCCAGTAACCCTCAGAAGAAGAGTTGGGAAAAGGAAAGGAGGCATAAGGAAGAGTTAAAGGAAGTCACTACATCTACTGCAGCAAAGTATTCCTCAATATCCCCTAATCCTCTGCTCAGCAAGAACCCAGGAGGAGGCAGACCGATAGCAGTGGCTGTGGAATCAACAATGGCTGGGATGCCCCAAAAGTGCCACATCATGTGTGCCTTTCTCTTACTAGCACCTGGAGAACGTGGAAAGCTTGCAAAGCTTTAGGGCTCATTAGTCTTTTTCCTTTGTTCCCTAAAGTACACTGTTATTCAGAATATATGCATCCGATATAGCGATATAGCCACTCCTCGGAAGGAAGATGGGGTAATCTACTTCTGTAGTGATACTGCCTCGGAAACCCAAGGAGTGTTCACTATGAGTTGGGTCTGACTCAACGGTACACAACGACAACAACAAGTATTTGGTTGAAGCCCATATGTTAGCTGGTGACCCTTAATGGTGGCAATCTTGATTTGGATCCAAACATCAATTCTTAGGCCAGCACAGTCAAAAATCCTTCCTAAACTTTTTACAACTTTGTGGGTTACTTTCTCTAGGTTCCAATATTTGCCCTGATTCTCTGCTGCTGTTCTACCCAGACCAAATGAAATTTAAAATCCATCCTTAACTGGTTTCTACATAAAGGAAAAAATCACTACCTTTTTATCCATTCTGTGAGATTAGGAATATTGCAGAAGATTTGGGTAGACCCAGGAAAGTCACTTTTTTCACAGAGTGGGCTTTCACCATCTCCCTGGTTTCACAGCCCTGTTCTCTTCACTCTTCCTCCATTTACTTCCTATTATACACGTGTGTACCCATGTGCTAGCACACACATGCACTGAGGAAACAAAAAACACTGTTGCCATCAAGTCAATTATGACTCATTGCAACCCCTTGTGTTACAGAGTAGATACATAGTACATAGAGTTTTCCCAGGTGTAACCTTTACAGAAGAAGACTGTCAGGCCATTTCTTCCCTTTTCCCACTAGGTAGGTTCAAACCACCCATCTTTAGGTTTAGTAGTACTCAAGCACAAAACGTTTGTACCACCTAAGAACTTCACACATATATACCCATTGCCATCAAGATGATTTTGACTCAGTGATCCTACAGGACAGAGTAGAACTGACCCATACAGTTTCCAAGGCTGTAATCTTTACAGAAGAAGGGCTGGTGGTACAGTGGTTAAAGTGTTCAGCTGCAAACCAAAAGGCTGGCAGTTAGAATTCACCAGCTACTCCATGGGAGAAAGATGTGGCAGTCTGCTTCCATAAAGATTTATAGCATTGGAAATCGGAGTTTTACTCTGCCCTATAGGGTCACTATGAATTGGAATTGACTTGAGGGCAGTGGGTTTGGTTTAGGGATCTAGGAGAAGGACTGACTTTGACTAGCCTGGAACCTTAGAGAAGGTGCTGTTTACAAAATGGTATAGAAGTAGTTCCATATTTTAACAACTTCAAACCACACTGATGCTTACAAGCGAACTTCAGTCCAGGTCATCAGGAATGAGCATACTTGATTCTATTTTATTTGGCTGAATATATTGCTCCATCTCTTTCTGATCCTCCTTGTTGTAAAGACACCTGAAATCCATTATTTTCAGTAATCCAGTCTATAACTTGATAGTTCACTCTTGTTTTCATATTTTAGTCCTGAGGATTTTATGGTCTCTAGGAAAGTGACTCTTGGACAAATATTTTCCTTTAATTTCAGGAGTAATTAACCCCTTAACAGCCACCCAACACTGACTTTGTGATCTTTCCTGCTTCCACATAAAGTATTTCCTATAAGCAGCATCTTTTCCTTTTAAGACCAAACTTAACCAAGCTTCTCTCCTCTGTAACTTTCCTCATTCCTTTCTGTCTTTGCTGATGTTACCAAACACACATCCATAAGAGTGATGCTCTAGAGCAATGCTGCTCATTAGAAAGATAATGTGAGCCATATATGTAATTTTAAATTGTATAGTGGCCACATTAAAAAAAAAGAAATAGGCACAATTACATTTTATTAACATATTTTGTTTAACTTAACATCTTCAAAATAGTGTCATTTCTATGTGTAATCAATATAAAAATTGTTACTTGGATAGTTACATGTTTACACAATCTTCAATTTCATGTACATTTTATGCTTACACACATCTCAATATAGACTAGCCACATTTCAAGTGCTCAATTGCCACGTGTGGCTTACAGGACAGCACAGCTCTAGAGCACACTGCCTAGCCCAGCTACCTGCAGCTCCATCACTTCCTGGTTGCTGCATCTTAGGTAAATATAGCATTGGTATCTGTGCATCAGTTTCCTCATATGTTGAAGGACAATGATAATAGCATACACTGCATAAGATTGTTATGAGAATTCAGTGAGGAGGCACAATTCTTGTAACACACATAACAACAACAACATTATTAAAGTTATAATCATTATTTTTCTATTTCATCTCCCAATGCTACTATCCAATTTTCCAACTCTGTATGTATGTATAAGAGCTCTGGTAGTGTAGTGCCTAAGGCACTTGACTGCTAACCAGAAGGCTAGTGGTTCAAACCCACCAGCCACTCCTTGGAAGGAAGGTTGGCAATCTATTTCCGTAGTGATAACACCTCAGAAACCCAAGGAGGGGTTGCTATGAGTCGGGTCTGACACTATGGCAAATAACAACAACAACAACATATGTGAAAGAACTGGTGTCACCACATCAAGAAAATGCTTCCTCTAGGAACTCATCTCCCACTGCTCTGGTGGCGTAGTGCCTAAGGCATGTGACTGCTAACCAGAAAGCTGGCAGTTCAAACCTACCAGCCACTCCTTGGAAGGAAGATTGGGCAATCTACTTCTGTAGAGATACTACCTTGGAAACCCAAGGAAGGGTTGCTATGAGTCGAATTGACTTGATGGCAGTGAGGTTTTTGAGGGGCCTTTCTTCAGTTGGAAAAATAATAACATAGAACAGTCCCATATCTTTAACTCAGTTTGATGGTGTCTATCTTGACCTAAAAAGGGGCTCTGGTGATACAGTGGTTAAGCCATTTGTCTGCTAACCAAAAGATTAGTGGTTCAAACCCACCAGCTGCTCCACAGGGAAAAGATGATTCAGTCTGCTTCTGTAAATATTGACAGCCTTGGAAACTCCATGGGGGCAGTTCTACCCTTTCTGATAGGGTTGCTGTGAGTCGGAATGAACTTACTGGCAGTGGGTTTGGTTTACTTTGTATTTTGACCTAGCCATAGCAAAGGTAACACAATTTATAAAAATATGAATTCACCATCTCACAGCTCAAGTACAGGGACAGTGAAAAGTATAATTTTTATTTAGCTGCACATGACTCCTTATTCACTGTAAAGCTATTTTTTCAAACCAATCTCTCTCATTTATGTAAGCAACTTCTACCTCTATGCTTGAATTCTAGGCATGAAGTTTCAGTCAGAGAAAAGTGTTCACCATGATTTAACCTCTCAAATATTACAGAATGCTGTTCGTGTGGCCTTTAAGCAGGTGTTGTATCCATCCCCAGTCATTTCAACCATAAGGAATAGCAGATGTACCATGTTTTCCAAAACTCCTTTTAAAACAGCCTTGCAGATGCCAGGAGTACTGGGAACCATAACAATCAGAGTTGAGAATAAAGGGGGATGTTGGATGATCAGGGAGTCTCTGAATAGTGCAAATAGTTAACATGCTCAGCTACTGACTGAAAGATTGGAGGTTCACGTCCACCCAAGTCACCTCAGGAGAAAGGGGCAATCAAATTCTAAAAAATCAGCCCTGTGGAGCACAATTCTACTCTGAAACATATAGGGCTGCCATGAGTTGGAATCAACTAGAGGACAACTTTTTTTTTTTAGTACAGTGGGAAAGGAATACAAAGAACTCAGATCTCTCAAGGTCCAAACTGTTAACTGAGAACAAGGATTAATGAAACTATATGGCAGAAGAATCTGTAGGGAAGAGAGTCTAAAGTCAAGTCAAAAATAAGGTAGGAGCAAAAATTTTTACAGAGTCAGGTTGCATGATGTTAATTGTAGAGAGAGTGGTCATTTTTTAGGACTCAGAAAAAGCGTCATGAGGCCAGGTTTGTCCGAGAACATGAAAGATGTTTGTACAGGTAAATGGTACGGTTTACGGAAAAGATGAAGAAAAGACTATGGCAGCAATGTTGTACACATAGTATATCTCATGTATTTTATTTTTCTTAAGAAAGAATATTTTCTGATCACTGATGTTACCAAATATTCCAGCAAAACACATAACAGAGGACCTTATTGAATCCTGATGAGAAAGATGGAAAAATAACTTAGAGGGAGATCACTGACAGATAAACAAGATTCTTACCTACTCCTGTTTTATTCAGTATTTTGATCAACAACTTGGGGGGAAATATTTTAACAAATTTATGAAATATGCAGATGACAAGAATATGGGAAGAAGAATAAAAGTATCAGATGGGAGAATCAAACTACAAAACTATAGATGGGCAGGCTAAAAGATGAGACCAACCTAATCAAATTATAAGGTATTGAATTGGTGAAAATTTAAAACCAACTGTACAAATAGAGCATGGAGATGGCTTGGCCTTCTTTGGACCATGTACAACTGTAACCTTGAGAAACCAAGCTGCCAAAACAGCTAATGCAATCTTAAGGTATTTTAATGGGACAGCACACCAATCAAGGCAGATAATTTCATTATATTCAGCGGTTAGAAGAACACAATTATAAACTAGTCATTAGTGGCTTGATCAAGTGCCCAGCAAGAAATAGCTGGAAAGCATTTAATTTGACCAAACAGCTGAAGAAATTTGGGCTGCTTAGTTTGAAGGAAACTCAGGAACTGACTGATGGTTATCATAATGTACTTGGAGGCAGTTTCATAGAAAAATAGCTAAAAATAACTCCAGCAAGTAGAATGGCAATTACAGCACAGGAGTTTTTTTGTTTGCTTGTTTTTGTTTTGTTTTCCCCAAATACAAGGGAAAACCTCTCACAATCTGAATGGAATGGTTTATGCTGGTCATTCATTGAAGTTCCTCCCTAGACCCCCCCCCCCCACCAGAAATGTTCCAACAAAAAGAACTGTCAGTCCACTGTCAGAGATTCCTGAATCAAGTAAGATGTTGAACTAAGTGACCTTTAAGGTACCTTTAAGACTACATTAATATAGTATTATGTAGTAAAAATATAAACAAATTGAATCAGTTCTGACAGAATAACATAAATGCAAGGTAATTACATACCCCATCACAGTATGTGTATGCACGCGTGTGTGTTATTATTAGAGAGAAACCTTAGCTCTTCAATGCCTGCAGATCAATTATGTCAACAGAGTTATGTGCTAGACGGAGCTAGCATAGCTGAACGTAAGGCAGGACAGAATTTATCTGAGTTAATGAAATACCCTTTACTTTTTCCACAATTAGAAAGCCTGGGTCAATCAGCAGGTCTGTCTAGGGAAGGAAACAAGCTACAGAGAAAAATGAACACTTTTCCATTCTCCCGCCTAAGCTGGTCACAGAGGGTAAAAGAGGGACTCATAAGATACCAGTTGCCCCATACCTATACCCACAATACACATGCTTCTGTTAACAGCCAGAGACCAGGTTTCTGTGACTGTCGGCATTTCCATGCAGCTTGTGTGCATAGCCTCCTCCCTCAGTATCCAGATGATCTCTGCCATTGAGGCTAAGAACAGTATTATGGTTTTGCTCCTCTCAAGGGACAAATTTGTCAAGATTGTAAGATATCATTTTTGTCTTCAGGTTGAGGCTGCAATAAACTGCAGAAAGAATTCTAGCTTATCACTCAGCTCTTCCAGTTTTAAGATCAATGATTCAACATAGCTCCCTTTCTGACAATAAAGTAATGAGACTCATTTCTTGCAGATTTGAGAAGAGAGCTGTCACTATGTTAGAGTCCATTTTGTACATCCTTCTTGAGCTATCATTCACTTTGGTGAATCATACTTTGGGAAGCTCTTTGCTCCTGACTGGGGTCACCTATATATTTTCTCTCCTCATCACATCACACTCCTAGCCTCACCTTACCCCTCCACTGAAGGTCAGAGCTGAAGCTCAGCCAATAGGCCAGGCACTGTTAAGGTAGGAATGAAGGAGACAGGAAACTGAATATACCTAGTCTTCAGGGGGAAGAATGTATACTGTGTGAGCACCTACAGCTCTTCCACATTTACAGAATACCAGTGTTTTGAGTTAAGACTAACACTGTTGCCAAAAGAAACACAATTTTTCCAGGTAAAGGGAATTTTTAAAAAAATATCCATATAAAAACAGTATCTATAACTTGTATAAACCAAAAACCAAGCTCACTGCCATTGAGTCAGATCTGACTCACAGTAACCTCTCCTTGGGTTTCTGAGGTGGTATCACTATGAAAGTAGATTGCCCAACCTTCTCTCCAAAGAGTGGCTGGTGGGTTTGAACTGCCAGCCTTCTGGTTAGCAGTCAAATGCCTTAGGCACTACACCACTAGAGCTCCCGTAACTTATATACTCAATGATAAGTTTAAATAATATAAATATCAAAAAAATGTAAGACATACTACAGAAAAAAAAATAGCAAAAGCTTTGGTTTCCTCAACGCCTTTACTAAAAATGCTTTCGGATCTCTTCCAGGTCAGCTCTCCCTTTTCCCACTCCTGCTAATCAAATGGCAGCCTCCTAAAAGGAGAAAAAGGGCTCAAGCACCAGGGATAAAGAAAATAAGTTAGTGATTACATGTATAATGCATATTTTCTGCTGAAATGAAACAGGATTCCCTATGTAATGAGTCACAGACATTTTGTTGATCCCCAAAATATACAATAAGAGAAGTACCTAAGCAGGAACAAATTATTAGAAAACCAGAGGCAGTAGGGTTGAAATTTCTACCTTCACAGTGCCTGCCTTTCTACCAAGCAATAAGCAGAGTAGGGAAACATCTCAAAAGCTAAAACATTACTGTAAAAAGGACACTGGATACCATGACCTAGGCACAAGAATCTAGGAAACATGGACAAAGGTAGCTGACTGCGGTTTGTGAATGCCCAGAGAGATTGATAAAGGTCTCTGGATTCTACCATGGGACAAAAATATGTCTTCTTATAATAAAGCAAGTGATCTAAGGAAAAAAGTAAAATGAAATGATTTTAAATAAATAAAGACACCCAGCCCAGGCAACAAACCTCTAGATCCTCCTGCCTCCTCACCAGATCTGGTATACCCACTGCCATAGAGTTGATTCTGACTCATAGCAACCCCCATTGGCTTTCTGAGGTGGTAAATCTTTATGGAAGTAGATTGCCCCATTTTCCTTCTGCAGAGTGGCTGGTAGGTTTGAACCACCAACCTTCTAGTTAGCAGTTAAATGCCTTAGGAACTATGCCACCAAAGCTCCTTAGATCTGGTACAGATAAGTTCAAAAAGTAGGAGAGTCTGAGCCTGAAGGTACAATGCCTTAGGATTTGAACCTCAGCAGATCAAGGGAAGGCAGGAATGAATGTATAACTAATATAGAACATATATTCATTTGTGTCTTAACTAGCTGGGTAGGTGTCTGTATCCTTAACAATAAAGAAGCTTCCTGAAGGCAGGAAGGGCCTGGGTTAGTGAACACAATAAACTAAGTGCTCATTGAATGTGTGTTATGCAGTAGCTCAATTTGAGCTCTCCTCTTATACTAGAATATGAATAGCAGTGAAACACTGTCTGATTATTACTGGAAAACTTTATGAAGAGATGTGAAACTGTCTGATATAGGGCTGAAAGGTGAGCCCCTCAGGTTGGAAGGCACTCAAAATGTGCCACCTTAATGATGTGGATGGAGTGAAGCTTTCAGGGCCTTCATTTGCTGATGGGGCATGACTTGAAATGAGAAAAAACAGGTGCAAACATTCATTAAAAAGAACGTGGAATGTGCAAAGTATGAATCTAGGAAAATTGGAAGTTGTCCGAAATAAAATGGAATGGATGAAGATCGATATCTTAGGCATTAGTGTGCTGAAATGGAATGGTATGGGCCATTTTGAATCAGACAATCATATGACCTACAAATGCTGGGAATGACAAATTGAAGAAGAATGGTGTTGCATTCATCATAGAAATAGCAACTCAAGATATATACTGAAGTACAATGCTGTCAGTAATAGGATAATATCCATATGCCACAAGGGAGACCAGTTAATACTACTATTCAAATTTATGCACCAATCACTAAAGCCAAAGATAAAGAAATTGAAGAGTTTTACTAACTTCTACAGTCTGAAATTAACCAAACATGCAATCAAGATGTGCTGATAATTATTGGTGATTAGAATGTGAAAAGTGGAAACAAAGAATCATTAGTAGTTAGAAAACTGTGCTTGATGATGGAGATGATACTGGAGACCCCATTATAGGATTTTGCAAAATCAATGACTTATTCATTGCAAGTATCTTTTTTCAACAACATAAACAGCAGCTGTACACATGAACCTTGTCAGATGGAATACACAGAAATCAGATTGACAATATCTGTGGAAAAAGACAATGGAGAAGTTCAATATAATCAGTCAAAAAAAGGCCAGGAGCTGACTGTGCAACAGACCATCAACTGCCTATATGCAAGTTCAAGCTGAAGCTAAAGAAAATTAAAATAAGTCTACAAGAGCCAAAATATGATCTTGATTATATCCCACAAGAATTTAGAGACCATTTGAAAAATAGCTTTGACACAATGAATACCAGTGACCAAAGACCAGATGAGTTGTGGGATGACATCAAGATCATCATATATGAAGAAAGATCATTAAAAAGACAGGAAAGGAGAAAAGACCAAAATGGATGTCACAAGTGACTCTGAAACTTTCTCTTGAACAGAGAGTATCTAAAGTGAATGGAAGAAAGGATGAAATAAAAGACTGAACAGAAGACTTTGAAGAGCAGCTTGAGAAGAGAAAGTGAACTATTATAATGAAATGTGCAAAAACCTGGAGTTAGAAAACCAAAAGGGAAGAACTCACTTGGCATTTCCCAAGCTCTGAAAGAACTGAAGAAAAAATTCAAGCCTCAAGTTGCAATACTGAAGGATTCTATGGGCAAAATATTGAATGATGCAGCAAGCATCAAAAGAAGATAGAAGGAATACACAGAGTCACTGTATCGAAAAGAATTGGTCAATACCCAATATTTCAGGAGGTAGCAAAAGATCAAGAGTCAATGGTATTGACAGAAGAAGTTCAAGCTGCACTGAAGGAATTGGCAAAACAACAGGGTCCAGGAATTGACAGAACACCCATTAAGATGTTTCAACAAATGGAAACAGTGCTGGAGGTGCTTACTCGTTTATGCCAAGAAACTTGGAAGACAGCTACCTGGCCAACTGTCTGAAGAGATGGATATATGTTTCCATTCCAAAGAAAAGTGAATGTGGAAATTATTGAACAATATCATTACTATCACATGCAAAAAAAATCTTACCGAAGGTATTTCCAAAATGTTTGCAGCAGTATATTGACAGGGAACTTCCAGAACTGCAAACAGGATTCAGAAGATGTGGACAAAGGATATCATTATTGATGTCAGATGGATCTTGGCTGAAAGCAAAGAATACCAAAAAGATGTCTATGTTTTATTGACTATGCAAAGTCATTTGACTGTGTGGAGCATGACAAATTATGGGTAACACTGAGAAGGATGGAAATTCGAGAATACTTAATTATTCTCATGAGGAACCTGTACATAGACCAAGAGGCTGCTGTTTGAACAGAACAAGGGGATACTGCATGGTTTAAAATCAGAAGGGTGTATGTCAGGGTTGTACCCTTTCACCATACTTATTCAATCTGTATGCTGAGCAAATAATCTGAGAAGCTGGACTGTGTGAAGAAGAAAGTGGCATCAGGATTGGAGCAAGAGCTATTAACCTGTGATATGCAGATGGCACAACTTTGCTTGCTGAAAATGAAGGTGACTTGAAGCACTTACTGATGAAGACCAAAAACTACAATCTTAAGTATGTATTATACCTCAACATAAGGAAAACAAAAATCCTCACAATTGGATCAATAAGCAACATCACAATATATGGAGGAAAGAGTTAAGTTTTCAAGGATTTTATTTTACATGGATCTACAATCAACACCCATGGAACCAGAAGTCAGGAAATCAGATGTCATATTGCACTAAGCAAATCTGCTGCACAAGTTTTTAAAGTGTTGCAAAGATGTCACTTTGAGGACTAAGGTGTGCCTGACCCAATCCAGGGAATTTCAGTTGTCTCATATGGATGAGAAAGCTGAACAACAACTAAGGAAGACCAAAGAAGAGTTGATGCCTTTGAATTCTGGTGTTGGCAAAGAATACTGAAAATAAATACCATGGACTACCAGAAGAATGAATAAATCTGCCTTGGAAGAAGTTCAGATGGAATGTTCCTTGGATGTGAGGATGGCTAGACTTTGTCTCACCTACTCTCATCATGGTGTCAGAAGGGACCTGTCTCCTTGCTCGGTAGAGGGTCAGTGAAGAAGGGGAAGACCCTCAACAAGATGCATTCACAGTGGCTGCAATGAGGGGCTCAAGTATAGCAAGCATTGTGAGGATGGCACAGGATCAGGTTGTACATATGGTTGCTGAGTCAGAGCTGACTCAATGGCACCTAACAACAACACGTGTGATAGACTGCATGTGCTAATAACCCCAATTAATGGTCCTCTTTTTATAATGGTTAAGATATTTGGCTGCTAACCAGAACATCAGCAGTTTTGCCCCACCAGCTGCTCTACAGAAGAAAGATGAGGCAGTCTGTTTCTGTAAACATTTATAGCCTGGGAATCCCAACGGAGGTCTCTATGAGTTAGAATCGACTTGATGACAGTGAGTTTGTTTGTTTTTACAATGTGAGTCTGCAGTCCTCCCATCAAGAGCTGTAGTCTATTTCCTCATACTTGAAATTGGCTGGCATTATCACTCATTTTGGCAAATATAATGTGGCAAAAGTGTCAGTATGCTAGTTCCAAGCTTACCCCAAGAGGCCTTGCAATTTTTTTCTCTCATGACATGAGAATACACCTAGACTAGCCTGTTGGAAGATGAGAGGCCACATGGTAAAGACCACAGCTGTCCCAGCTGTGAAGTTATCCTAAACCAGCTTAGAGTCAGCTGATGTCCAAAGATGAGAAAGCCCAACCAAGATGACCAGGGTTGCCTCCCCAATGTAAAGCTCACCACAGATGCATGAGACAGCCCAGTGGAGACCAGAAGGACTGACCAGCTGATCACCAGGCTCATGATAAATAACAAATAGTTATTTTAAGCCACTATGCTTTGGATCATTTATTAAACAACAACAGCCTCACTAAATGTTGCTTTTATATTCCTTATTAATGACTTTGCATTTATATGTTTATTATCTATTTTGTTGTTGTTGTTGTTATGTGCTAGCAAGTTGGACCCGACTCATAGCAACCCTCCTTGGGTTTCTGAGGAAGTATCACTACGGAAGTAGATTGCCCCATCTTCCTTCTGAGGAGTGGCTGGTGGGTTTGAACAGCCAGTCTTCTGGTTAGCAGTCAAATGCCTTAGGCACTATGCTACCAGAGCTCCCATTATCTATTAATAATTTAAGTTGAAGGGAAAAGCAAAAAGAATCCTTATCTTTAACTCATTAATAACATATGTAATAACATGTATCCTTTTTTTCATTCCCCTTAATTGCCACTACCTTCTCTAACTCCTCCTTCTCTTCTAAGTTTTTCTAATGAAATCAGTCCCTAGGTAGACTCCTGGCATCCATCCCTGTTTCTAACCCCATCTGTGCCACCAGAACTCCTTGCATAACATTTGTGTCATTGTGATAAAACATAGGTGTAATAATGTCAAGCCACTCAAGAATTTTAAACATTTCATTTCACATCATACACAGAAGAAAGTATAAACTACTCATATGGTCAACTCCGTCCCTCCACATTTTATCCCCAACACCCCTTTTCAGTGTTTGGTCTTTCACCAAACGACTACATGTCTTATGTCCCAGACAAATAATCTGTCTCCAACACTCACCAAATATGGCTTCTACTTTCCCAACTGCATGTTTTTATTTAACTTGTTTCATGTGCTTATTGTTGTTGTTGTTGTTATGTGCCGTCGAGTCGGCCCTGACTCATAGCGACCCCTCCTTGGGTTTCCAAGGCAGTATCACTACGGAAGTAGGATT
>NW_006921713.1:7679525-7740099 GCF_000298275.1 Orycteropus afer afer | reverse complement strand
AGATTGCCCAACCTTCCTTCCAAGGAATGGCTGGTGGGTTTGAACCGCCAGCCTTCTGGTTAGCAGTCAAATGCCTTAGGCACTAGGCCACCAGAGCTCCTTCCTGTGACATAGTTATTATCATAGTTATTACCATTCTCCACATTCTATAAATGAGGAAAAAGCAGAAAAGGTTAACCAGTACAATGTCAAATATCTGTACTAAGTGGATGTTTTGAGTTTAGGACTCTTGGACACCAAGAGTCCTAAATTCAAACCATGATGCTACAACATGTTTTCATTTGAACCGCCTATATTTATTAAAGTACAAAGTAAATGACTTGCCTGAGGCCACAGTCATCAATAATACCTGACCATGAATGAAAACTTTCTGAATCCCCCAACCTTATGCTAATGTTCAGCCACCCAGGAAAACATTATTGCTGACTAATCTCCCCAATGGGAGCTCTGGTAGTGTAGTGCCTAAGGCACTTGACTGCTAACCAGAGGCTGGCAGTTCAAATCCACCAGCCACTCCTGGGAAGGAAGATGGGGCAATCTACTTCCGTAGTGATACTGCCTCGGAAACCCAAGGAGGGGTCGCTATGAGTTGGGTCCAACTCGATGGCACATAACAACAACAACAACAACAACAATCTCCCCAACACTGCTTGAGAATTTTGTCTTTGCCCATTTATTTTTCTCCAGTAAGAATGTCAAATTTGACTAAGCAAATAAATTTCATTTTCCCATACTGATAGAACCATCTAGAGTGTTCAGCCAGAGTTCCAAGGCTAGAGGGAGAAATTACACCTAAAAAATTAAAATATTTTTTTACTTAATTTGATTCAAATGTTAGGAAAATTCTACCCTGATAATGTACAAATTAACTAAATTTCCTATATCCCTAATGGCGTTCAGACTGTCTTAAATGGGCAAATCTCATTCTATCCTACATTACATATCCTCAAAAAGGCCCACAGTTAAATTTACTTCCTTTTACACAAGTTGACTTCCTTAATTACACAAAATGTCAACCAGGGTAGTCCCTACTCCTGGTGGGCACATGTACACACTTAAGAAAGCAGATCCGCAATTGGCCTGGGGTTATTTGGCTCCAGAAATTAAGGGCAAATAAAAGGCCAAGTCAAGCAGGAACAGGCTAGGTTTTGCCCACAAGTATCAGGGCTATTAAAAATAAATAAATTAAAAAAGCCTGAATACCAACCCAGGTGAACCATGTCAGCTTGGAAATAGTTCTTTCACTAACTCAGAGGGGAAGAAAGGGAAACTGACACAGCTTGTTTGACTGCTGTGCCTGCGGTCCAATCCCTTTCTGTGTTAATGCAGGCTACCCAGCAGGTGGGAGTAGCCACTGAGAGCAGCAGGGCCTGCAGAGGGAGGGGGAGAAAGGGTCTATTCAAGAGTGCTTAGTCCTCCCAGTTTGAGACTCTCCACAAAAGAAAGACAACAAATGCAGACTTCAAAGGAGAAAAGAAAATGTGTACTGTGATCCACCTCCTCCAAGGAACCTTTGATAGACAGCTCTACCTGCTGCTCTATGTTCATCCTCTACCTCCCAAAACTCCAATTCATCTAAGGGGTTTTATTTTTTTTTTTACTTTTTCTCAAGGCCTGTAAAAACAAGCATGACAGGTGACTGGATGAAACACACAAGGTCAGGCCTAACGTAGGCCAGGAAAAGAATCCACTGAATAGTATTTGAAAAACTTTAAGTTTATGAAGAACACCTGCATAAAAGAAGTAGCCTTTCAATCGATTTCCTGAGCTCTTCAGCCATTCATTGCTTATCTTACATATATCATCAGAAGAGCTGAAGATTTTATTTTACACCATCTAGGAAAAAAGAAGGTAATGGCAGATAAAAAGGGTCTTTGCTGCTAGGCATGCCCTTACATAGAAAAAAACCTTCAATCCTAAGGTTGTGCATCTACCTGCCAGAAACATCTGCATTATTTCAGCTTTTCTTTCCTCAAGGGCCATAGCCTCTCCTCAGCCCCCACCCATCGTGCAATATTATGGCTTATTAGCAACTCTGCCACAGGGTAGGCAGTACTGTTGAAATGAAACACAAATAATAGCCAATTCAGTTAGGAAAATATCTGATAGCCCAATGGCCAACTCAGCAAGGAAAAAGAGCAAAAAATATGAAGCTTACACAAGATCTGCAAATTATCTTAGATTTCATGCATCCTATTATATTCCCATAGGCCTAGACTAAGACTATTAACTCCAACACATATATCACAGATTCATCAGCAAGTGTGAAGATAGTACAATGTGGGCTAGTGTGAGCAATCTTTTGTAAATAAGGTGCCAAACATCCTTTAATTTACTCCAGATGTGGAAGAGGAAACAGGTTGAAAACTGTCATAAGCATGGGACCCATATTTCTAAGAATAAAGATCTCACCTTCCAGAGACAGACCTCAACCTACATTTGCATCTTGTTCCAAAAGTTAATTTTTAAATTAATTACTTAGATATCCAAAGGCATTTTCCCATTGATCCAATGCAATACATGGTGACACACACCAACTTATCAAGCCAGCTTACAACCCCATCAACTTATCTCAAATATACCAGAAAGTCTCCATAGTGGCCACTGGTCTCTCTGAGCCATAAGCTCAATAAGCCCCAGTGTGAGCTCCTTGGAATCTTAAATGCCTTTGGGACTAGTGTCCTGACATTTCAGAGTTGAGGGAAGTAGATGGAAGGAAAAAACCATCAAGTTTCATTTAGATGGTTTCTGTGGCAGCTGGTGGGAGGCTCAGGTGGAAGAGATGGAAAGATATAATATTTCTCCCAAACTCAGATGGCCATCATGGAGAGGGAAGTGACCTATGAGAAGCCTTCCACTTTGTTCCTAAGAAAAGACAGTGAGTTCAGGGGACAGAACTAGACCCTTGGCACATTAGAGAGGCAACTATCACATTCAATACCATGTACTTAGTTTTCAGCTGTTACGGGAACTCTGGTAGCATGGTGCCTAAGGCATTTGATTGCTAACCAGAAGGCTGGTGGTTCAAACCCATCTGCCACGCCTTGGAAGGAAAGTTGGGCAATCTACTTCTGTAGTGATACTGCCCGGGAAACCCAAGGAGGATTTGCTAGGAGTCGGGTCTGACTCAATGGCACATAATAACAACATAACAATTAATAACTGAAAACAACACATATCTCTCATTTCTACTGAATATAAACCTTACAGGTTAATTATGTTGCTGATAGCTGCTGCTGAATTGACTTCAAACCATAGTAACCTTATGTAAAATAGAATAAAACTTTATACCTTTATCGTGAGGATCCTGTGCCATCCACGTGATCACTAGCATGTTCAAGTCCATCTTTGTGGTTATTGTGCCAATCCGTCTCATTGAGGGTTTCACCTGCCCTCATTAGCCCTTACTTAACCAAATATGATATCTTCCTCCAGTGATTGATCCCTTCTAATGATGCATCTAGGAGCTCTGGTAGCATAGTGCCTAAGGCACTTGACTGCTAACCAGAAGGCCGGTGGTTCAAACCCACCAGCCACTCCTCGGAAGGAAGGTTGGGCAATCCTACTTCCGTAGTGATACTGCCTCGGAAACCCAAGGAGGGGTCGCTATGAGTCGGGGCCAACTTGACGGCACATAACAACAACAAAAACACAATGATGCATCTAAGGTAAACAAACTAGACAATGTTCTGATCTGATCTATAAGGTTTTGATTGGCTAATTTTTGGAAGTAGATTGCCAGACCTTTCATTCCAGTCTGTGTTAGTCTAGAAGCTCAGCTAAAACCTGTCTGCAAGGAATGATGTTGCAACTATTTCAAATACTGGTGGCATAGTTTCCAGCAACACAGCAATATGCAAGACACCACAGTACAATAAAATGACATACACATTACAGAAAGATGTAACTTAAAATTTTATGTATAAAGGCTTCTCACTATATTAAATTCTTAGCAAGCATTGCTTGAACCACAGATTTTTTTTTTTTTTTTTTGTAATTGGGGTGAAAGTTTACAGGGTAAATTAATTTCCCATTCAACAATTCATATACATTTTATTTTGTGACACTGACTGAAATCCTCGCAATGTAACAGCACTCTTCCGACTTCCTCCTTGTGGTTGCCATTCCCCTTCATCATTCTTTCCTGTCCCTTCTCACCTTCTGAGCTTTATCTCTGGGCAAATGCTGCCCCTTTGCTCTCGTATGGTTGATTGTTCTAAGGAATGCATACCTCCTTGGTGTTATTGTTCACCTTACAGCCTCTTTATTGTTTGGCTGAAAGTTGAACACTGCTATGAGTTCAGTTCCAGGCTTGAAGGGTGTCTAAGAGCCATAGTGTTGAGGGTTCCACCAGTCTCTATCAGACCAGTAAGCCTTATCTTTTTTTATGATTTTTGAGTTTTGTTCCATATTTTTCTCCCACTGTCCTCAGACCTCCTATTTTGATCCCTTTCAGAGTAATGAACCATAGAATGTTTGTGCTTAAGGGGGACTTGAAAGTTGTCTACTCTAACACCTTTACTTTTAAAATGAGGTCCTCAGTCCCCAGAAAAATTGATTTTTAGAATATCTTACAGTTACTTTGTTGTTGTTGTTAGGTGGCGCTGAGTCAGCTCTGACTCACAGCGACACTATGTACAACAGAACGAATCACTGCCCGGTCCTGCAGCACAATATATCAGACAGTGTTTCACTGCTATTCAAACGGTTTTCACAGACAATTCTTTGAAGGGATATCCTCTTCCTTCTTTCCAGTCTATCACAGTCTTACACAGAAATCACTGGGTACCCATTGGGAACCTACTTCATGTGCCTCTTATAAAAAGATTGGCTTTTCTCCCCATCTTTAAGGACCATTTCATTTCCCGTAGGAGTTAGGTTTTACTTCCAGCAAGACAGGTTGTTTACTTGAGCAAAGGTATTAATGGTTTTAGCCCAAAATTATTGGGGTGAAAATTTACAGGGCAAACTAATTTCCCTTTCAGCAATCCATATACATTTTATTTTGTGACACTGACTGTAATCCTCACAATGTAACAGCACTCTTCCTACTTCCTCCTTGTGGTTGCCATTTCCCTTCATCATTCTTTCCTATCGCTTCCCACCTTCTGAGCTTTATTCCTGGGCAAATGCTGACCTTTGATCTTGTATAGTTGATTGTTCTAAGGAATGCATACCTCCTTGGTATTGTTCACCTTGTTGTTGTTGCTGTTATGTGCCATCAAGTCAGACCGGACTCATAACGACCCCTCCTTGGGTTTCCGAGGCGGTATCTCTACAGAAGGAGATTGCCCAACCTTCTTCCAAAGAGTTGCTGGTGGGTTTAAACTGCCAGATAGCCTCTTTACTGTAGTATCTCCCTTTGAACTCTGGGGACTGCTCTCAATGTCTTTGCTACCAGGAGAAACCATTTCCCTTTTCTATAAGTAAAGCCATCCTTGGCCCTGAGCATCAGGCCTTCAGTCCTTGCTGCCTTCAAGCAAGTGGAAGATAAAACTGGCAATAGAGCAAAAAAACTCTTGCAAATGTCTAACTCATTTAATTTGCTGATCATTCTAATTAATGGCTCATCTCACATTTCAAGTCAGCCCCAGTTAAACCTCTGGAGCTTCTTGCCAAAAGCTTCTTAAAGAGTTCTGAGTTTTTTTTAAATTTATACATACACACACACACACACACACACATATAATTAAAAACCTCATTAGACAGGACAGAATGTTTTTAAAACAGTCAAATAGTGTTTTATCCATAGCTTTGTATGCCTCAGGTTATAAATTTTTATATTCAACAACAGCCTCTACAGGACCCATGCCAGAGTAAAAGAAAGATAGACCACTGGCAACACTACAATAATGGCCTGCCATCACCAATTGAGATCTTAAGAGGCAATAACTGCAAAAGGATATTACAATTAAACTAAGTGTTTGTGCCTCTCACATTCCAACAAAAAGGTTTTAGAAGCTGGATGAAGCTTAAAGTCTCTGGATGAAGATAAAGGGAACTATAGTTTAGGGTTGACACAGTGGCTGCAACAATGGGCTCAAGCATAGCATTTGTGAGGATGGTGCAGGCAGTGTTTTGTTCTGCTATACAGACAGTCTGGGTAAGTCAGAACAGACTTGATGGCACCTAAGAACAACGCAGCGTAGGATGCCCTACTTCATTTTGCCCTCTGGGCCAGCCTCTCTCAAACCTCAAGAGACTCAAAAATGAAGAGGATCATGGTGCTGAGTACCTTGGTGTTAGAACCAAGCGATCAGCTTTTTAGTGGCTCTGAATATCTGGAGAAATCACCTAGCATGATTAGCCTTAGTTTCCTCACTTGTGACCTGGTGATAGTAACACTGCCCAAATATAGCAAAGTGATGAGTACAAGTTAAGCGTTCAAATAAATGTTAGCTGCTATTATTTTCAGACAAAATTTGATTTTAGGACTCCTTTTAGAGTTCCCTATGACTACTGGTATCAGTTGCAATTAACTTGCTATTACCATCACCCAGAAATAAAAATGTGGTGTGTGTGGGGTGGGTTATGATAGTAGCTTCCAGCAGGCTGAAGTGAGAGTAGCAAGCTTTTCCTTCTCCACAATACTCTTTCCCTCTTCACACCATAAAGCTTCCAATGTAATGGATTTATGTGCATTAAAGTCTCTACTAAAACATGGAGGGGTCCTAGAACACTTGTGACCATAGATGTGAAGTAAATCAGAAGTAGAGATTCATGTTACTGAGGTTAGCATGAATTCAAAGCATGAACGGCATCATTACTCTCCCTCTACGACACTTGATACTCAAGGACTAAGGATTAAGGACCCCCTCATCCTCAGATGGCTACTCAGCTTTCTCACTTCTGAATTCCTGTGGTACTCAGGAATGCAAAGCATTATGAAGACCAGGACAGGCCAGAATCTATCCTCAGCTCTCCCGGTGTCTACCTGCCAGTTCATCTGTAGATAATGTCTCTAATCTTCCACCTGGCAAGGCCTTCAGTCCCTCACACAGTATTTCTGCAGAGACCTACCACTTAAACACACCTCCATCTTTCTGGATTGATCTTACCTTTATCCTCTCATTGTCCCTTGTCTGGCTCACCAGGCCTTGCTCTTCAACTCACGCCCAAACCCCTCCAATTTGAATAATCTGGTTGAGGTCATTATTTCTATTTTCTTTAGAACATGGATTCACTTAAAAAAAAAAAAAAAAAAAAGGCCTTCATTTTTTAGACTATCCCCTATTCATAAGTCCCCTAGACCCAAATAAAAGTGTTCTTACTTCCCTTCTTGATAGATATGTTGAATGTCTATCAAACAGATGTGTACAAGTTAAAGATAACATCCACAGGTCCAAAGAGGCCCTGCATTATATTTTCCATAACTTTTGGCATAATTACATTTTCTAATAGTCATCTCCTATGACTACTCAGGGAAAATCAATTCTTTCTAAATTGTTTCGGGTGTGGGGAGGGCAAGGGTTACTGGCCACTGGTGCTGGGCAGTGATTTTATAAAATATGTAGTAGAAACCTCAGACCTAGAGAAGATATCCACTCCTGTTGTTGAAGCCGCTACACAGTAGAACCAATATTAGGACAAGCAGAGCCCTGGCAATACAACAGCTAAGTGATGGACTATTAACTGAAAGGTTGGCAATTGGAATCCATCTAACCGCTCCTCAAGAGAAAGACCTGGAAATCTGTCCCTATAAAGATGACAGCCTAGAAAACCCTATAGGGCAGTTCTACTCTGGCATAAGGGATCACTAGTTGAAAACTGGTACTTAACAACAACAACAACAATAACACTGGGACCCAGGCCAGTGCTGAAAGCAGGACCTAAGTTGGGCAGTTGGTTTGCAGACTAAGGTTGCTATAAGGGCTCAGAAAATGGAGTCAGAAGTGAAAGGCACAGCAAAACAAGAAGGTTAGGTAGGGAGCTTCATTTACTGAAGTTCTTACCTAAAAACAGAACACCAGGTCCAGAACAACACAAAGGTTAGAGCCTGGAGCCCACATCAGGCAAAGAGAGAAGGTTACTCAGGGAAGCACTCAGGTGGCCCTTACTTGTTTTGTCACAGACCAGAAAATAATAGCCAGAGAAAGAAATGACAGTACAAAAGAAATGAAAGGACTTAAATGGAATCTGTTCATGACAACAGTTAACATTCCAACTCTAGTGAAAGGTTCACAGAATTTTTATGACAAAAAGAATCACAATATTCCACTATGAACAGTATATCATACTCCATTTCTTATTGGGACTCCTAAAATTTTCTTAATGATTTTCTAAGTATATAATAATACTGCTGCTACCTTCTGTTAGCTTCCTTCATAATCTCAGCAGCCTTATAAGGAAGGAAATGTGAACACAAATGTAAAGATGGAAAAGCTGAGGCTCAGAGATACTAATGCACTTACTATAGCCAAGGCTGTAGAGCTAGTCTATGCCAGAGTCAGGATTGAAACATGCATTCTGATCCCATGTCTAGTGCTCTTTTCAATAAGCTTCAGCCTCCTACCACAACTGATACCAGTTTCTCACTTCCTAAAGGCAGACATTGCCTAAGAACCACAAGGTTATGTCCCATCTTGAGCCAGCATTCATGATTTTAATGTTTGGGCATGTCGGAGAAACTGGAGGAGGGGTGGGCTCTGCCGAAATCTATTTTCATGAGAAATAGAGGAGCTCACGGTAAAGAACCTACCTTAAGGAAAGAAGGACAAGTTCAATTCATTAACAGAACTATAGTTATAGGACCAAAACCAAACCCACTGGCATCAAGTTGGATCCAACTCATAGTAACCCCTCCTTGGGTTTCTGAGGCAGTATCACTACAGAAGTAGATTGCCCAACCTTCCTTCCGAGGAGCGGCCGGTGGGTTTGAACCTCCAGTCTCCTGGTTAGCAGTCAAATACCTTAGGTACTATGACACCAGAGCTCCCATAGTCACAGGAGGAGAAGCAATTTACAAATAGCATAATGGCTACTGCTTGAACCTCTCCCCAGGCTGGCCTATGGATCCTCCAGGAATGAGAAAGGAGGAAATCTGAGTGAAAACTGAAGGAATCAAGCTGACATCCTGTAACTCTCAGCCTCCAGAAGACTGAGACAATAAATTTCTGTTCTAATAAGCCACCCAGTTTGTAGTATTTTGGCTAGGAAACCAGTACATAGGATTGAGATAATAATTGAGTAGGAAGAAGCAAGAACCAATAAGATTTCTTACTGTTAACAATATTATAACCTCATTGTATTTAAAAAGGGGTGAGGCTTGGGGAAATCAATGTCACATGTAATATTCCTAATTGCATTGGTGACATCTATAATTTAGACTGGAGTCGCTGGGTTGTACAGACGGTTAACATGCTCAGCAGCTAACTGAAAGGATGGTGGTTTGGGTCCATCAAGAGGCATCTTAGAAGAAAGGCCTGGTGATATATTTCTGAAAAAAATCAACCACTGAAAACCCAGTGAAGCACAGTTCTATTCTGCCACACACAGGGTCACCATGAATCAGAATCAACTTGGCAGCAACTGGTTTTTAAAATTCAGGCTAATCCCAACATGGACTTGAATGCTCTGAATAAAGTTATGCAACTCAAAAATCGTTGGTCCTCAAGAAAATTTCAGGATATTCTTATCCTCCAAACAAAAATGTCCTCAGCATACCATCCTTTCCAAATAAAATGAACTGAGCAGTAATGACCTTGCCAAAAGTGGGTCTGCTTTTCTCACACTTTTTTGGCCTGTGCTTTTTCATCTAAATCCAACCAAATCCATCGCTGTTGAGTTGATCCCAATTTATAGCAATTCTACAGGACAGGGTAGAATTGCCTCATAGGGTTTCCAAGGCTGTGATCTTTACCGAGCAGACTACTGCATCTTTATCCCATGAAGCAGTTGGTAGGTTCAAACTGCTAACTTTTTTGTTAGCAGCTGAGTGCTTAACTACTGGGCCACAGGACTCCACTCCTCTCTAATTCCCAAAGGGCTTCTGGTAACTTAGCTTGAGCACCTCTCCTCACCAATGACACAGGTTGTCTAAGCCCCTTGCTGACCTTGACTCTTCTAGCTGCTCTCCCCATGTCTGAATGTTTTCACCTAGTTTGAATGGTGTGTTCCAAAGAGGTCTCTTCAAATCTTCTCTTAGCATCTGAGCACAACCAGTAGTTCTCTCTTCATAGTCACACTGTTTTTGGGGTGTCTATGGGGGAGTGAGTTTTTAATTCCTTTGAAATATATGTTGTCAACTTCTTAACTGAAGTGGAAAAAAGTGAAAGCAAAGGAAAGGAGAGTAGTTTACATACCAATATGCTTTTAAGGACCACCTCTGTTTCTATGGCAACAGACCACAGATGCCCCTACAGCAGCAGGTCCATTTCACTGCATCTGCAGGTATCTCTCCACTAAATTAAATGCTCAACTAGGATGAACTATCAGTGGAACACACTATGATCTCTTATCTAATTGCAATATTTTGATATCCCTGGTTTTGGTCATCTAGTGCTGTTCTGACAGAAAATACCACAGATGATGACTTTAATAAACTGAGATTTATTCTCTTACAGTTTAGGAGGCTAGAAGTCTGAGTTCAAAGTGCCAGCTCTAGGGGCTGGGTGAAGGTCCTTTGACCTTGGGCTTCAACTCTGCCTCTTGCTTCTGGCTTACTGGAACTGGAAGCTTTTCTTAACTCAGGCAGCTGCTGGCTGCTGAGGCTGGCAAACTCAAGGCTGACAAGTAAAAAGGCACAGTGCCCAAATTATCAAACCACACAGCAGGCCACTGATTCAAGTCCATTAACAGTACTAAGATCAGCAGACAACATGGCAGGCCAATGAGATGAAGACTCAACCAAATGCAGAATCCAAATGTGCTAAAAAGCTAGAGACGTTTCTCAAAGCTTCTTCTTTTATACAGGAAGCAGACCACAGCCCTAAGGCAGTTACTCAGCCCCCACCATGGAGATGATTACCAGTTTCATCATGGAGAATAACCACCACAAGTTGCCCAGCCATTCAAAACCAGGCACAGCCATGTTGACACATAACATTAACTACCACAGCCCCCACTCCCTAAAATCTAAGAGGTCACAAAGATTTGGTGGCATCAGGAAAATGAAATATTTTACTTCGATACACATAGACACCTCCAGCAAGAAATTCTTTTTCAATTGTATGACAGAACATCATTTTTCTCATTAAGTTTTTCAAAAACAATTGAGTAATCAGAAGAAATGAGGCTAAAAATAAGTAATGTTAGCCATGGAGTAGGAGGATATAACAGTAATATGCTGGCAAATGTTTTTCTATTCACTAAATCTCAGAACATACAAATGCACCTTTCTGTTCTGTTCAGCCATGACAACCTAATTCAGGCTTTTCCTCCCAGGAGGTGATCCTGAGTCCAGATGGACACCAAGCCACCTTGTCTTCCTGGGCATAGAAGCCAGACTGCACTGCAGGTATGTACTGAAATTCAGCTCAATTTCTCCACTGCCAACTAGATTGGCCATGAGAGGAGCCATGAGAGGCCACATGCCATGAGCCAGCTCCTGGGATGGCTGAGTAAGGCGACAAAGCCCTAGGACTCCTTGGGCCACTCTAACACTTCAAGACTTAAAGGAACAGTCAGAGCCCAGCTGTCATGACCTACCAGAATTCAGACTACCTGGTGTAAATAAGAGTGATGTGATCAGATCAGATCTGATCATAAAGTATAACAGGAACAAGTGCTGCTCAGTGAAAAGAAACTGCACCAATCTATATTCATTGCAGAACAGGAACACATAGAAAACATTAAGTTAACTGAGTTAGTAGGGAAACAAGATAGGAACAAGTTATCAGAATATCTAAATTTAAGATTACAAGATAGACATAAGGTGTTTATCATCATTAATATATGAATTAGATTTTTTTGTAGAGACCAAAGTCAGGTTGTTGCAGTGGCAAAACTGGATTTGACCTTGCTGAGAACTTCAACTATGCCACTTGGCATAGTTAAATAAACTCTCTCAACCTCGATTTCTCACTCATAAAGTGGGCATAATAACAGTACCTACTTTGTGAGATTGTTGTAGGATTCAATGAGATAACACATGTAAATTGCTTACCAGTGCATGGCAAATAATAGGAGTTTTAAAAATATTAGCTATTAATGACTAGCATTAAATGGAGTAGGAATATCTATTTCTGATATTACAGGAAAAAAAAAAAGGAGTGGAAATGTAGAAGGTTCTTGGGGAATAATACATGTTTTAAATGTATATTACAGCCTCTGCTCAAAACATAACCAACAACAGACCCATAAAACTGAAAACAAGACCCTCAGACATTGATCCCTATCCCATTCTGTGCTCAGCCAGGCTATCAAGCCAGACTCCTTGGGCATTTCTCTCTTTATTTTGTGAATGGAGGGAAGAGAACCAAAGGGATCATAATTATGAGTGCAGAACACAGACAAGAACCACAGCTGGATTTGCAAATGATGAAATAGGCCCTTCCCCAAAACAGAAAAGGTTTTACAACCATTTGAAATTGAGATGTTCATTAGTCTTGAAAGCAGGTTATTAGTAATGCAAATATTAAGTCACCTTTTACAAGAAAATGAAAAAAGATCAACTAATTAAAATACCTATGTGAGCTAAACAAGCTTCCTGCAATACACCCATCCTCTTCCACGTGGCCAGCCAAGCTTTCTCATCCATCACTCCACTACTTGATTTGTCATCTTCATGCAGGCTTACAGCATGAACAGGAAAGACCTTAGAGTCCACCCAGTCCAAATCTCATTTTAACAGATGGGAATTGAACCCTGAAGAAGGTAATGTATTTTCCAAGAAGACAAATTTAGTGGAAAAACTGGTACAAGACCCTAGTTTTCCTTATTACCTGCCACGTCTGCCTTGTTCACTCTCACCTTAAATAATTTATTCTGACAAAATATGTGATGCTTCCATATCTCTCTATTTAGATTTTAAGCTCCTTAACCAAAAAAAAAACAAACTCACTACCATCGAGTTGGATCTGACTCATAGCGACCCCTCCTTGGGTTTCTGAGGCATTATCACTACGGAAGTAGATTGCCCCACATTCCTTCCAAGGATTGGCTGGTGGGTTTGAACCACCAGCCCTCTGGTTAGCAGTCAAATGCCTTATGCACTATGCCACCAGAGCACCTTTATGCTCCTTAAGGGAGGATAAAACATCCAGTTTTTGTATTTCTCACTCACAAAAATAAAGAGATGATTTTAAAAATACATATTAATTGTACCTTTATTAAATTAACAGTTGAAAGTAGGAAAAAATAGTTCCCATTTGGGCAGGTGTTGGTTTATTCTGTTTCACTCAAGTTAAACATAACTATGTGGATAATTTTGACAAATCATTAACAGTTCTCAGAATACAAGTAAGACCTGTCTAGTCATTTTCAATAGGCCCAGTTTCATACAAGTGGGTAGAAACTATATTTTTAATATAAAAATAACAATCAATTGGTCTACCTCCATGTAAGATTCTGTAAACCAAAAACCCACTGCTGTCAAGTCAATTCCTTCAACAGCAACCCTACAGAATATAATTGTCCTATAAGGTTTCCAAGGATGTAAATCATCATGGAATGAGACTGCCACATCTTTCTCACATGGAGTAGCTTAGTGGGTTTGAACCACTGACCTTTCAGCAGCTGAGTGCTTTCAACCAATGCAATGAGGGCTCCCTCTACATAAGATTAAAAGCTATTAAATAGACAGTGGGAATGCTCTTATTTAAAGGGTATAAACTATAGATAAGAGCTCTGGTAGCACAGTGCCTAAGGCACTTGACTGCTAACCAGAAGGCTGGTGGTTCAAACCCACCAGCCACCAGCCACTCCTCGGAAGGAAGATGGGGCAATCTACTTCCATAGTGATACTGCCTAGGAAACCCAAGGTGGGGTAGCTATGAGTCGGGTCCTACTCAAGGGCACATAACAACAACAACAACAAACTATAAATAGAAGTGGCATGCTCTTCATTTTTAGAAACCTTACAATATAATGCTGTCCATCTTAAATTTTCAGGAGTTCTTTTTTTTTTTTTTTTTTTATTGTGATTTGGGTGAAGATTTACAGAGCAAATTCACTTTCCATACAGCAGTTCACATATACTTTGTCTCATGTCATTCACCACAGTTTACCACAATGCAACAGCTCGCCTCCCACTTCCTCCCCATAGTTACCTCTTCCCAGTGACCATCCCTCCATACTCTCCTGCCCCCTGAGCTGTCTCCCTGTGCATAAGCAGCCCTTCCTTCTCCCATGATTGTTCTCTCCAGGGCGTCTTGAGGCAAATGTCTACTTGAGGCAAATGTTTAACTCACATGCCTGTACTTTGTTTGGCTGGAATCCACAGTTGTGGGTTCAATTCCAGACCTGAAGGGCAGCTAGGAGCCATAGTCTCAGTGGTTCCACCAGGCTCTATTGGACCAGCAAACCTGGTCCCCACCTTCTTTTTTTTTTTCCTTCAGGAGTTCTCCTGCATGGAGACACAAGTTGGATTGATGTCTTCCTGTGATCCTTCTAGTCCCCTCTCTTGCCTTCTGCTGTCTTATTACAGTAATATTCTAGCAATAGCCTCAACAATGAGCTCAAACATAGCAAAGATTATAAAGATGGCAAAGGACTGGGCAACATTTCATCTGATATACAAAAGCCACTGTAAGCCAAAGCCAGCCAAAGGCAACTAACAACAATCTAACAATACTTAATTCCTTACCACCAACACATCTCTTACATCTAATTATATACAGATGCCAGTTTACATAAGAAGCCTCCTTATCTACCCAATGATGTCTAACCCTTCTTTTAAGTCACACCTATGATGCAGAGGTATGGGGTGGGGCTCAAGATGCTGCATTTCTTACAGGGCTCCCAGTGATGCTGAAGCTTCTGCTCCTCAGACCTATTTCAAACAGCAAAACTCTAGAATGTGCCTCACGATTGACTACACCCAACACATGAGAACCATTCCTGACTCATCCCCATTCCTTAGTAGTGTTTTCACTAAAATATTTCAAAAATGTTTTTATATGTTTATTTTAAAGCGAATACAGGATCACTACATTATCAAAAACAGCAAATGATGCCATTCATTCATTTTCTGAAAAAAAAAAGTGTCAACTTTGCAACATGGCATGTATTGTATTAATTAGGGATGTAAAGATGAATGACACACAATTTTATTTGGACAGATATCTTGGTTCCACTACTTACTAGTTGTTTGGCCTTGGGAAAACCATCTAATCTGTTTATTTTTCTTCTGCAAAATTATTATAATGACATTTACCTCCAAGGGCAGAATAAGTATAAAATAGAATTATGTAGAAGAACTCACAAAATATTTTAAAATATACTATAAACTGTCTGACACACTTATTATCTATCCAGCCTCCCCATTAGACTGTAAGTGGCCTTAACTTAAGGAATGATACCACCTGTCCACTCTACCACTTCTAACAAAACTAACAGCTTAATACAATACTTCACACCCTGTGGGATTGAAATACTTTTTCATTAAATGTCTGATCTTTTATATTCTCATCCTTGGACAGCCAGAATATCTAGAATATTTCCAGGCAGAGGTGTGTGTGTGGGGGGGGAATGGAACCAGATGGATGTTAGGATCTATCCTCTTGAAATCTCAGTTTTGCAGTTTATCATTCCAACATTAAGGATCTCCTTGAATTAACCAAGGTGTTTCATTTCCTTGCACAGCCCCCCCCTTTTTTCTGCAACTGATCTTAGAACATTTCCCATAATCACTGGGGCTCAATCAACACTTATTGAATGAGGGAATTAATATTAAGGTTGACATTCATTAAATTCAAGAATATACGGACAGGTTTGGGAACTGGGGCCAGAATCTGTAGTCTTTCATGAACAATTCAATTGTCCCAGGTCAGGGTAACCACCCATCACATCCCAAGGAAGCTGTTCTGAGGCCTTTATCCTACGTCTTAATTGTTGTTGTGTTGTTGTTATGTGCCGTTGAGTCGGACCCGACTCATAGCCACCCCTTCTTGGGTTTCCGAGGCGATATCACTATAGAAGTAGATTGCCCTGTCTTCCTTCAGAGGAGTAGCTGGTAGGTTTGAACCGCCAGCCTTCTGGTTAGCAGTCAAGTGCCTTTAGGCACTACGCTGCCAGAGCTCCCTATGTCTTAGAATCTCTTATAATTTATACACCTGTTCCTTAAGAATCATGGCCACTGATAAAATTGACACTAATTAGCCCTTTCAACTCCAGATCCCCACACAGGGCCAAAGGCTAAATGAGACCAAACACCCCTCCCCTCTGAGGGTGGCAGAGGGTGTGTGACACACCGGAAGAGGATGGAGAGGATCCTCAGACTTCTACCATGTTGCCTGTGTTTCTCTTGCTCTGTGCTTACATTTCTGGGCCTGTCAATCTAGTACCAAATCCATTTCGGCTGAGGCACTGCCACCATGGGGCTGTATCTGAATACTTTCTGATTCCAGGACACCTGAAAGGGCAGGGAGCCCTGGCCTCAGGGTAGAACCTCAGGGCATCTCTTGCCATTGCCTTCTTCTCCAGGTGCTGTTCCTGCTGCCGCCACAGACAAGATTAACAAGAAGGTTATATTTAAACTTCCAAGAGGCGCTGCTGTGCCATTATGGGTCTATTTAAAATCCTCCGGGCAGCTGCAGTACATAATAACAAACCAGCAGGAGGGAGGGAGGAAAGGGAGGAGAAGGGAAGGAGGGGGGGAGGTGGTCAGGAGCATCATGGATTGTTTCTGTGAAAAACTGACTGTCAAAAGATGGCAGGGGGTGCAGGCAAGTTAAAGATGCCACCCGTGGTGAGGGAGAGGCAGAAGGAGAGAGAATGCTTCAGGAGAATGTTCTAAGCAGGGCTAGGGAGGGAATTTAGGATCCTAACATGAAAATCTGCCAGACCGGAAACATTGTTGCCTGCCTGGAAGATGTCACAGCTCCAGAATACTCGCTTTCTCCCAGAGGACCCCACTGAACAATTGAGCCATCCATTCAGCACTGATGGAAGGTCAGCCCCACAGTATGAAGAGCTCAGAAAACTGGAATGCAAAGCAGCTCCCTCAATCCAACCAATGCATGCCATTTCTGTTCTTTGATTCAGCATCCAGTAATTCACCCACTGGGAAGTCTACGTCATGTTTCCTCCTCCAACAGTCTTAGAATCAGATGACTGGACTCAGTTTTGACCTTGATGACCCATCCCAGTTTCTAGGTTCGGGCATTAGCCTTTATTACTCTTTACTTGCTTTCTCCTGTCATCAAAGTCCTGTGGGTATTGTGGAATATTTACAATGTTCACTGAGATTTACAGCACAATCTTCTCCCAAAGCCACCTTCATTGAAGGCATTTGTTAACCTTAGTTTGATTCACATTATCCAAACTCTTGAACATTTTTATCACTTTTTGCTAATGTTGCCTCAAAGTATTATTTCTCCTGGTTTTCCTTCATGTAAACTTTACTTTAAATGTATTTAGTAACCACTATTTCAATCAGAAGGAGCTCTGGTAGCATAGTGCCTAAGGCACTTGACTGCTAACCAGAAGGCTGGCGGTTCAAACCCACCAGTCACTCCTTGGAAGGAAGGCTGGGCAATCTACTGCCTCGGAAACCCAGGGAGTGGTCGCTCTAAGTAGGGTCCAACTAGACAGCACGTAACAACAACATTTAAATCAGACAACGAATATAGAAGACTGAAGAAGAATTGATGCTTTTGAGCTGTGGTGTTGATGAAGAATGCTGAAAGTAGACTGCTAGAAGAACTAACAGGTCTATCCTGGAGGAAGTGCAGGAATGTTCCTTGGAGGTAAGAATGGTCAGACTTAGTCTCACATACTTTGGTCATGTTGTCAGAAGGGACCATTCCCTGGAGAAGGATGTCATGCTTGGTAAGGGGGAGAGTCGACAAAAGAGGAGAAGGCCCTCAACGAGATGGATTGACACAGTGGCAGTGGCAATGGGCTCAAGTACAGCAAGGGTCACGGAGCTGGCGCAGGACCGGGCTGTGTTTCGTTCTGCTGTACATAGGGTCACTATGAGTTGAGGACAACTCGACGGCACCTAGCAACAACAACATTTAAATAGCCACTAATTGTTTAAACTATCACTGTGACTATGCTCACCCCTAGGGTTTCCACACGTGTTAACATCTCTGGACTCTCAAGCACAGACATTACAAGTGGAAATCAACGTGACAACCCTGTACAACATATTCTTAAAATGAAAGACACAGTTGTTACCTTATTTTGCTTCTATGGATGACCAAACTGTAGGACACAGGTTCAAAAACACCATGAATTATAAGTCATAAGACCTAGAGGTCTACAATGAACCAATAAACCAAATAAATGTCAAAAATGCACTTTCTACTACATAGCCATATCTTCAGTGTTATGCCATATTCTAGTGCAAATATGTAAGTAAATGGTGTAAGTGATACAAGATGCAAGGTCTATATGTTATATACCTCAAAGGGAATATTCTAGCAGATCAGCAAATGTTGACAGCTTATACAAATCAAGCATACATTCCTCCAGGGTCTTTATCTTCTTTGTCTTCTGTTTTTAGTTGAATTTTTAATGAGTAGAATAGTTATAAAATTGGCTTTCCCTACTAAAGGAACACTAGGCAAACAATGCACATAACCTGTAATTAATCAAAACCTGCCACATCAACATGGATTTATAATTAAGTTCTATATAATAAGTACATTAAGCACATTATATGGGCTATATTGTGCAAATATCACTAACTTGCATTGATTATATAAAAGACACTGCCATAATTTGTTCAGACCATAATTTGGGACACACATATCCCCAAATCCACAAGAACCTATAAATGACATATTGCCTAGAATCAAGGTCCTACCTTCTTTTCACATTTATATCTTTCCCCATACTTAATAAGTGGTGCTCAAATGATAAGTCTTCTAAGGAGAGAGAACAAGAAGGCAAGAAGTACCACTGTTGTTGTTGTTGTTGTGTGCCGTCGAGTCGGCCCCGACTCATAGCGACCCCTCCTTGGGTTTCTGAGGCAGTATCACTACAGAAGTAGGATTGCCCAACCTTCCTTCCGAGGAGTGGCTGGTGGGTTTGAACCGCCAGCCGTCTGGTTAGCAGGGAAGTGTCTTAGCCACTACGCTACCAGAAGTACCACTAGGATGTAGTAAACCACCAGGCCCAACCTCCCAAATGTCCAAGTGGATAGAGGACCCTATGACAACACCCCAGTCACGCTTGTAGATAAGGGCTCTGCCATTCAATATGAATAGCAAATTGTCAGGACCAAATGAAAACAACCTTAATAAACACAGCAAGGACCCTTTATGCCACAAAAAGCATTGCATGTAGTTGAGGTGATCAAGGGAAAAACTAGATATAACATTTCCAAAGTGTCAGGGAAAAACCTTGCAGAAGAAAAGAAATGCAGCTCTGTTGCTAAGATGTCCCTCATTCAGCCTCCACCTAAACTTTTGCTGACTACTCAGCTCATTACCCGGATTCCTGGCCTCCTTCACTCACTGTCTTATGTGTCATCCACCTTTCATTGGACTAGGCTGTTCAGTCTGGTCCTTAGGAACTTCTCTGGGCTCTGCACATAAGGCTTAGGCCAGGCCTGTTATCTACACTCCACTGACTGCACTATCTGGACAAGCAGACAAGAAATAATTCACCCCAGTTCTATTTCACATACATACCAGGCACTTTTTGAGAACTTACTTTGTGCTGGGTACTCAAGACATACCAAAAAAATAAGATACAGTCTTTTCTGAAGGAACTTGAAGGCTACCAGGAGGAATAAACCTATCAACAATGAATAATACCTTAGTAATTGAAATCATGAAGCTAGACACAGGGTATTAAAAGGAAACAAAAGAAAACAGCTTTCATTCTAACGTACTTAGACTGCAGAGTAACAGACAATTCACAAAAGCAAAATAAAAATCAAGCAGTTAATAAGTATTTTTTAAAAGTTCAACTCACTCATTAATCAATTAAATAGAAATTTAAACAACAACATTTTATCCTTTTAATTATGCTCTGGTAGCATAGTGGTTAAGACACTTGCCTGCTAACCAGACGGCTGGCGGTTCAAACCCACCAGCCACTCCTCGGAAGAAAGGTTGGGCAATCCTACTTCCATAGTGATACTGCCTTGGAAACCCAAGGAGGGATTGCTAAGAGTCGGGGCCGACTCGACGGCACATAACAACAACAACAACAACAATTATGCAAATACTTATTTCATTTTTAGAAAGATAAAGGAAATGTGCACTCCAAATACCACTGATAGACATGTGCATAAGTTTAAATTTTCTTGAGATCAATTTGATAGTATATATCAAAAGCCACAGAATGTTGGTATTATTTGATGATGTAAATAGAGTGTGCTACACATAATCTTAAAGAAATACTGAAGAATAGACAAGAAGATTTATCTGCAAAGATGTTTATCATTCTATGATCTATAAAATCTCCCAAATGGAAAATGTGAAATGCTGAACAATAAGAGAAATGGTTAAATTGCAGAATTTTATACAGCTATCAGAAAAGATGCAGAAGAATTTTTGTTGACAAGAAAGGATAATCATTATATATTGTTAAATAGAAAAGGCTGGGTAAAAAACAGTATGTGTATTATGACTTCATTTTTTTATATATAATGTATTATTGGGAGCCCCAGTGGCAGAGTGATTAAAGCTCTCAGCTGGTAACCAAAAGATCAGTGGTTTGAACCCACCAGCTTCTCTGTAGGAGAAAGATATGGCAGTCTGATTCTGTAAAGATTTATAGCCTTGGAAACCCAATGGGGCAGAGGTAGGGTCACTATGAGTTGGAATGGGCTTGACAGCAGTGGGTTTTTAATATTTTATTTAGCACATATTGAGAACATGTTTATAGTGCTATTATCTGGCAGAATGATGTCTGGATTCATTTTTTTCCTTCTAATTTTTTCTCCAGTAAGCATGCATTGCTTGTGTAATAAGAAAAATAACTAAAGCTACACTTAGTTTTAAAAGGAAAAAAGTGCCCGTCAGGGGACAGGCTTTAGGCTGGGCTGTGTATTAAGGCTTACATGCTGCTATAATGCCAAATAGGTTTCAGTGAAACATCCAGACTAAGACAGACTAGGAAGAAAGCTTTAGGAATCTAATATCAAAAATCAGCCAATGAAAACTCCATGGATCACAATGGCCCAATACCAATCATGGGGTTCTGACTCATAGGAACCCCCATTGGGTTTCCAAAGCAGTAAATCTTTACTTAAGTAGATTGCCCCAACTTCTTTCTGTGGAGCGACTGGTGGGTTGAACTGCCAACCTTCTGATTAGCAGTCAAATGCCTTAGGTACTGTACCACCACAGCCAAGCCTAAACTAATGTGATAGTTGGTCCAGATTGGTGTTTGTCTTTCTGACCTTGAACCTGACGTTATGTTTGTCTCAGTCATTTTATACCTTTCTACATCTATTTAAAGTACAGTATGTAGAATTACATTAAGCTCAATACGAATTGTCACTTCACTAACAACTTTATTCATTATTTACCCATTTTCATCTTTTTCTGAACTTGCCAAATGATATCTTTCTGTGAATATGCATTCCTGAGTGGTCAAGTATGAACCTGTCAACCTTTTGCCTCTTCCTTCTGATCTGTATTTTGTGGTTTCTGCAAAGCTCTTTTCTTTTCTCAGTGAGGTATTATATTTAGGTAAGGGATCTTTTAATTGCTGCTTTAATCATCTATGGCCTGTTTTGACCATCTTATACTTTGCATTACTTACATTTTGTTAAAATGATTTTCACTCTCTGCTCTTCTCAAATCCCAGGATAATCAGCACTGTTAGTGTTTTATATTGATTTTTCTAAAACTTTTACTCCCATGTATTCTTATGCCTTTTAGATTCTCCAAAATCACTTAGGGTTCCCTACAATCTACCCCTATCTTCTACAATTTTCAGTTCTACCTTCTACAAGGGAGCTCTGGTAGCATAGTGCCTAAGGCACTTGACTGCTAACCAGAAGGCTGGCGGTTCAAACCCACCGGCCACTCCTCGGAAGGAAGGTTGGGCAATCCTACTTCCGTAGTGATACTGCCTCGGAAACCCAAGGAGGGGTCACTATGAGTCGGGGCCAAATCGACGGCAAATAACAACAACAACAACAACCTTCTACAACTCTTCAATGCACTACCCACTGCCATTAAGTCAATTCTGAGTCATGTGACCTCACTGGGTTTTCAAGGCAGTAGGTCTTTATGGAAGTAGATTGCCTCATCATCCTTCTGCAGAGCGGATGGTAGGTTTGAACCACCAACCTTCTGATTAGCAGTCAAATGCCTCAGGCACTGTGCCACCAGAGTTTCTATTCAACATACTAAGACATCTGAACTCTTCATTCTTGAGCATTATTACACTTTCATATTTGATCGTTCTCCACTTAAACTGCCCTTTTCTCTGCACCTATCCTTGCCCCAGGGATATCCATGGAATTCAAATGCCACCTCCTCCATACTTTCTCTGATTACACTAATTTAAAATGCCCTCTGCAGTCAGAGGGCATTATATAATCTTTAGTTTATACAACTCTTACAACATTTCTTATGAAGCCTTATATATACTTGGTTATATCTAATCTCTTCCAATCAATTATAAACTCCATGAGGACTACAAGAATGTCTTGTAGCAATAATGCTTTGCTCCTAATGAAAAAACAAAAACCAAACTGACTGTCATCAAGTCATTTCCGACTCATAGGGACCCACATTGGGTTTCCCAGGCTGTAAATCTTTGCGGAAGCAGATTGCTCCATCTTCTTTGTGCAGAGCAGCTGGTTAGTTTGAATTGCTGGCCTTCTGGTTAGCAGCCAAATGCCTTATCCACTATGCCACCAGAGCTCCTTTAATAGGAGCTGTCCATAATAGGTAGTCAATAAATATTTTTTTAAAAGAATGAACAAATGGACCTAGCATCGTCGACTTTCTGGACAAGATTTTAGTCATAAGGGCTAGGGCTAATGTGCATAATGATGTTTAAACCATGTATATCTCACTGTGCTAACCCAGAGCTCATGGACATAAACACCAGTTGACACCAAGTCAATTCTGACTCATGGTGACCCCAGGTATTTTAGAGTAGAACTGTGCTGTGATTTTCAATGGCTATGGTCTTTTGAATTAAATTCCCAACCTCTCTTATAAGGTGCCTCTAGGTGGATTCAAACTGCCTACCTTTTGTTTAGTAGAATTTGTTGTTATTGTTGAGTGCCATCGAGTCGGCCCTGGCTCATAGCGACCCCTCCTTGGGTTTCTGAGGCAGTATCACTACGGAAGTAGATTGCCCCATCTTCCTTCTGAGAAGTGGCTGGTGGATTTGAACTGCCAGCCTTCTGGTTAGCAGTCAAGTGCATTTAGTGGGCATTAAATTGTCTTCAGTGGATTCTGGTGCTGCAGTGGTTAAAGCACTGGACTGCTAACCAAAAGATAGGCAGTTAGAACCAACCAGCCACACTATGGGAGAAAGATGAGGCAGTCTGCTCCTGTAAAGATTTTCAGCCTTGGAAACTGTATGAGGCAGTTCTACTCAGTCCTATAGGTTCACTATGAGTCAGAATTGACTCAATGGCAATGAGTTTGGTTGTTTTTTAAATTGCTTCTCCCCTAGCCCCAACACACACACATAAACACACAGAGCCTTGCTAATGCTTGACTAGCAGTTGCAGTCTGGTCTGGCCTTGATTTAAATCTTGCTATATCCTGTTATTTAGCAGTCAATTTATATAATCTTTTAGTATTTATTTAGCACTTTATATTTGGAAAGAGTTTTACAGTCATTTATTAGTTATTCTTCAGTGAGGCAGATCAGTATTGACATTCCCATTTCACAATTAAGAAACTGAAGCCCAGAAAGGTTAAATGACTCATTGAGGGTCAAATACAAAGTCAAGATTAAAACCAACAACTCCTCAGCTTCTTGCCCACAGATTCACCACATTTCCCATCAGAAACTAAAGCTCGTGGAACAGCATAAGATAATTTCATGACCTAAACAAGTTTGGATCTAGAAAAACCTGGAGGTCAATATTTCAAATAATTATACAAAATAGTACAAGAGTTTTTGTTTTGTTTTTCCTTAAAGGTATTACTTTTCAATGCTAACTACAACACAAGAGAAAAGATGATGTTCAAATCCCCATTGTGAGGCGACTGCTTATCTGAGAAACAATAAACATGCAAACTATTATCACTTATGTTATTAAAGATCTAAAAATATTCACTTCAAATTCTAATCTGAATTTGCATATTCCCTACCCACCTAAATGCACTGAATGTGCCTTGTAAATCACAATGCTTTATATAAATGTAAGAAGGTCCATCACATTGTTACTGTTTATTTTCCTGCAAATCCCATTAGATTCCTTAAGCTTCTTGACTTTCTATCTTTTTGTGTGGTATTAATAGAGTATAAGATTCTTAATGTTTCTGAGGCTGTTTTGTGAAAAAAGTCAATTGGATTAGAAGATTTTGATGGAGTCCTTTGGCCCAAATATTCTATGGCTACGTGAGTGTAAGTGATTACTATGCTCTAGTCCCCCTGATGGAAACATTTCAGGGTGGTGAGTGGTCAGTGTGTGGACAACTGCATGAAATCCTTGACAGCACTTCTTGTAAGAGGTCCTAGAAAAAATTCAGTCACTTTAATCCATTACCCAGCTTGTTCACATTTCACTTCACATTTCCTGCCTCCTCCTCCTCCTCTCTGACCACAATCCTCTTGCTTCCCCTATTCTAGCAACAGAAAGTAAGCTTTACTGGGCAAGGACAGAATCTCACCACAGTGAAATTTGCCTCAATTTCAATCAGCAACAGAGAAGGGGAAAATGTCCAAATTAAGCTGCTTGATTACGGAAATTAATCTTGTCATTCAGCATCCCTGTTCTGCAGAACAGGGCCTTTGATTAGCCTCCTTGTTTCAGAATATTACAAGCGGACGTTTATTAAGCAGAAGCATTTTTTTTGTCATCAGGCAAGTCAGAGGAAAAGTGAAGATGCCAAGAGACTTCTGAAAGAAAGGCATTAAGCTGAGGAGCCTCAGTTGCTTCTAAGTCCATGTTCTCTCAGAGCAAGAGTGTCAGGAAATCAGGACCTCAACTAACCCATCTAGCTGGGGACTGCTCCTCTGATGGGAAATTCAAAAGCAGAAAGATACTGTTTGATTTCCTGACTTTTTAGAAATGGAATGAATCCAGTCAGTGATCTCGAGACAAATGATGACTATGGATGACATTACACACTGCAAAGAGGCCTATGTTAAAGTCCCAACCACCACATACAAAGGGTGTGGCTGTAACTGAGGTGCTTAATCTCACTGAACTTTACTTTCTTCATTTGTAAAATAATACTACTTTCATTGTAGTGCTTCTATGAGGAGTAAAAGAGATAATAATATGCCTGGTGTCTGGGTAAGGAGCTCTGGTGGCATATTGGATAAGCCACTTGACTGCTACCTGGAAGGTCAGCGTTTCAAACCCACCAACTTCTCCATGGAAGGAAGACGGGGTGATCTACTTCCATAAAGATTTACAGCCTCAGAAACCCAATGGGGGTTGCTATGAGTCAGAAACAACTTGATGGCAATGAGTTTGTTTTTTTTTTTTTTTTTTTGGGGGGGCGTGTCTGGTTATACAGGAGATATTAAAATATAGTGCAATTATTATTATTATTGCTCAAAATCCTAAAATTCCATTCTAAGATAGGGAATCATGTGCCAAAGATAGAGAATTCATAAAGCAAGATATTAGCCCCAGAGCCAGTCACCATGAAGGTTTAATTAAAAAGAGTTAAGGAGGGAAAGGAAGAGGAAATAAGTAAGTTCCATTAGAATACGACTTCATCAAAGGCAGGAATAGTTGTGACCTAGCAGTATGAAATGAACATTGAATGGATGAGTAACTGGTTGCCATCAAGTAGATTGCAACTCATGTCAACCCCCTGTGTGTCAGAGTAGAACCGTGCTCCACAGGGTTTGTAGTGGCTAATTTTTTAGAAGTAGATGACCAAGCTTTCTTCTAAGGTGCCTCTGGGTATACTCGAACCTCTGACCTTTCAGTTAGCTACCAAGAACAGTAACAATTTGTACTACCCAAGGACTTGAATATATGAGTAAATCTATCTAAATTGGCCTTCTGTTCCACTTTTTTACCCCATATCCATCATCTAATCTTCATCCACCACTTAGAATCCTCTTTTGTAAACATGTTGTTCTTGTTGTTATGTGCCATCAAGTTGGACCCGACTCATAGTGACCCCTCGTTGGGTTTCCGAGGCAGTATCACCATGGAAGTAGATTGCCCCATCTTCCTTTTGAGGAGTGGCTGGTGGGTTTGAACCGCCAGCCTTCTGGTTAGCAGTCAAGTGCCTTAGGCACTGCACTACCAGAGCTCCTCATGTTGTTAGATGCCATCAAATTGGCTCCAAGTTGTGGCAACTTTATGTACAACAGATTGCCATGTCTTGTGCCATTTCCATGACCGATGGTATGCTCCAGTCCACTGTAGTGGCCACTGTGTATCTTGATTCCCTTCCAATCTAGGAAGCTCATCTTTCAGGACTGACTCAGATACACTCTGCTGTGATCCACAGGATTTTCACTGACTAATTTTTGGAAGTAGATCACTAGGCCTTTCTTCCTAGTCTGTCTTGGTCTGGAAGCTCCACTGAAACTTGACCACCATGAGTAACCCTACTGGTATGTGAAATACCAGTGGCACAGCTTCTAGCTTCATAAAGTCCTATACTCCCTTCTATGTACACTAAGAATATGATCCAAGCATCTTAGCCTGATCTGCAGGGTCCAGCCTACCTTTCTGACCTCATCCTCTGCCCCCCATCCTACTCACTGGGATTCAACTAGGATACTTTCTCACTTTTTCTCAAACACACCAAATTCACTCCTGACTCAAGGCCTCTCTGTCTGCTGTTCAATGAACGTAGAAAGCTTCTTCTTCCTTCCCATCCTCAGGTGTTTATTTAAATGTCATCTCTTCTGAAGACTTTCTCTATCTACTCTCTTAAAAACATCCATTTTCTCCCCAAACTCCATTTTTATTTAGCCCTTACTCTACTTTACTTTCTTCAAAGTACTCATTCATTCTTGAATTATATTTTTTTTGTGTTATCTGTTTTCTGTCTGTTCCCCCACTAAAATATTAGTTTCATAAAAGCCAGACAAGGTTCCATCTAGTGCACTCAATACTCCTAAGGTTTAGCCTATAAGAAGCCCTCAGTAAGTATTTGTTGACTAAATATAAGGTCATTATAAAATGTTTTCCCATCGGTGAAGGGAGCCTGTACACTTTTCACAGCAGCCTGTGTGCTCTTGGTCCAGATCTCTGAGAAGTAGAACAATCCCATCACTGCTGAATGAACAAACCCTGAGCCAGTTTCTCATAGTGTGCAAGAAAAGGGTGGCAGAGAGCCTGTCTTCTCTTCCCTACCAATACCTACAAGACATGCCTATAAATAATAGTTTATCTCTGGCTCTGAAAGTCTCACTTTATGTAATGGATTAAGGTACAAAACTTTAGTGACCTGTTTTATTCAATAGGACTTATTTATCAGATCCAGCAGCAAAATTCACTTATCTGATCATTAACCACTGTTCTATATGGTTGAAAATAGAAGCCTAACTTCAGTGAAAAGAACACTGGACATGTATACCTGGGGAAAGGGATAGTGAGGAAGATGCTAAAACAGAGTTGGCAATATTAAAACCTAACTCCCTGATCCCCATTCTCATACTGCATGAGAAAGTTCCCCTTACAGACAGCCCAATCTTGTAAAACTTATGGTCAACATTGCCACAGAGACATCAGGAAAGGGCCACCCTATGCCTGCACAATGGGATTCCAGGCAATATTACTTACCTGAGTGCTACAACAGATATTTTCATTCATAAAATAGACTGATCCAGGCTTAATGTAAGAAGCTGTAGGATCTAGCAACTAACACACCAGCCTGACTGAATGTCAGTGAATGAATGACATGCAAGTTTCTGGTTTAGAATTGGGCATAGAGGTTATCTTAGAATTGAGATAAGGAATGGAGAGGATGCCAAGGAAAATACATGAATGTGGAGTGGGAATGCTAAACCTGGGGTTCATGAATGGGCCTCAAGGGATCCATGAATCTCCTGAAACAAACAGGTATATGGATACATTTTTCTGAAAAGGGGGTTTATAGCTTTCTTTAGATTCTTAAAATTCTCTATAACCCATGACCACTGTTTTACAGAAGTCTAAACAGAAAAAAGCACGTCATGTAACCCTTGAGATATAGTGGTGCCCAAAGGTAGACCTGAGAGGAAGGGGAGGAGCTAGAGCAGAGACAGAGCCACCGGAACCCATGTAAGGCTGAGAAGACAGGCCAGGCACCCAGCCCCAGGAGGCAGGGGAAGAGCCGGGGCAAGACAGAGCTGCAGGATCCAGGTAAGGAGAGGGAGACAGGCCACATACCCAAGAGGCAGGAATCGTGACGTGGGAGATGGGGAGACAGGTATGATAGAGCCACAGGATCCAAGTAAGGGGAGGGCGGAGAGGTTTCAAACAGCTAAGGAAGACAAACTTGTCTGTCAGTTTGTCATAGTGTGGTGGCTTGCATGTTGCTATAAGGCTTGAGGCTGTGTCACTGGTGTCTCAAATGCCAGCAGGGTTGCACACAGTACACAGGTTTCAACACTGCTTATAGACTGAGACAGACTAGAAAGAAGGAAGAGGCCATCCAATTCTCAAAAAATTAGCCAGGGAAAATCTTATGAATAGCAGAGAAACACAGTCTGATACATTACTGGGCAACTTTATGAATAGCCCTGAAACATTGATACAGTGCAGGAAGACCAGCCCCTTAGGTCAGAATTCACTCAAGATATGAGCAGGAAAGAGTTGCATCATCAGAGTAGAACCAATCTTAATGATATGGATAAAGTAAACCTTTAGGGACCTCCATTTGCTGACGTGGCACAGCTCAATTTGAGGACAAACAGCTACAAACACCCATTAATAATTAGAACACAGAATGTACTAAGTAGGAATCTAGGAAAATTGGAAGTTGTCAAAAATGAAATGAAATGCATAAAGATTTTCATGCTAGGCATTAGTGAGCTAAAACGGACTGGTTTTGGTCATTTTGAATCAGACAACTATATGATCTACTATGCCGGGAATGACAGTTTGAAGAGGAATGGCATGTCATTCATCATCACAAAAGATGTTTCAAGATCTGTCCTGAAGTACAATGTCATCAGTTATAGGATAATATCCATACACCTACAGGGAAGACCAGTTAATACTATGATTATTCAAACTTATGCACCAACCACCAAAGCCAAAGATGAAGAAATTGAAGATTGTTATCAACTTCTGCAGTCTGAAATTGATGAAACACACAATCAAGATGGGTTAATTATCACTGGTGACTGGAATGCAAAAGTTGGAAACAGAAAAATTACCGGTAGTTGGAAAATTTGGTCTTGGTGACAGAAATAATGCTGGAGATCGCATGACAGAATTTTGCAAGACCAACAAATTATTCATTGCAAATACCTTTTTTCAACAACACAAATGGTGGCTATATACATGGACATCACCAGATGGAATACACAGGAATCAAACTGACTACATCTGTGGCAAAAGGCAATAGAAAAGCTCAGTATGTTTAGCCAAAACAAGGCCAGGAGCTGATTGTGGAATGTACCATCAACTGCTCATATGCAAATTCAACTTGAAGTTGAAGACAATTAAAACAAGTCCATGAGAGCCACAATATGACCTTGATTATATCCCTCCTGAACTTAGAGACCACCTTAAGAATAGATTTGATGCATTGAACAACAATGACCGAAAACCAGAGAATTATGGGATGACATCAAGAACATCATCCTGAAGAAAGCAAGAGGTCTTTAAAAAGATGAAAAAGGAAGAAAAGACCAAAATGGATGTCAGAAGAGACTCTGAAAATTGGCCTTGAGCAAGAAGTAACTAAAGCAAATGGAAGAAATGACAAGATAAAAGAGCTGAACAGAAGATTTCAAACAGCAGCTCAAGCAGACAAAGCCAATTACTATAATTAAATGTGCAAAGACCTGGAGTTAGAAAACCAAAAGAGAAGAACATGCTCAGCATTTCTCAAGATGAAAGAAGGAGGAAAAAATTTAAGCCTTGAGTTGCAATATTGAAAGATTCTATGGGCAAAATATTGAATGATGCAGGCAGCATCAAAAGAAGATGGAAGGAATACACAGAGTCATTATACCCAAAAGACCTGGTCAATATTCATCCATTTCAGGAGGTGGCATATGATCAAGAACCAATGGTATTGAAGGAAAAAGTTGAAGCTGCACTGAAGGAACTGGCAAAGAATAAGGCTCCAGGAATTGATGAAGTACCCACTGAGATGTTTCAACAAATGGATGCCCCACTGAGGCACTCACTTGGTTATGCCAAGAGATTTGGAAGACAGCTTCCTAGACAACTGACTGGAAGAGATCTATATTTGTGCCTATTCCAAAGAAAGGTGATCCCACAGAATGTGGAAATTATCAAACAATATCATTAATATCGCATGCAAGTTAAATCTTACTTAAGATAATTCAAAAATAGTTGCAGCAATATATTGACAGAGAACTTCTAGAAATGCAAGCTGGATTCAGAAGAGTATGCAGAATGAGGGATATCACTGCTGATGTCAGATGGATCTTGGCTCAAAGCAGAGACTAACAGAAAGATGTTTACTTATGTTTTATTGACTATGCAAAGGCATTTCATTGTGTGGATAACAACAAATTGTGGATAACATTGAAAAGAATGGGAATTCCAGACCACTTAATTGTACTCATGAGGAACCTATAAATTGACTAGGAGGCTGTCATTCAAATAGAACAAGGGGACACTGCATGGTTTAAAATCAAGAAGGGAGTGCATCAGGCTTGTATCCTTTCACAATAATTATTTAATCTATATGCTGAGCAACTAATCCAAGAAGCTGGACGATGTGAAGAAGAATGTGGCATCAGGATTGGAAGAAGAATCATTAACAAACTGTGATACACTGATGACACAACTTTGCTTGCTGAAAGTGAGGATGACTTAAAGTACTTACTAATGAAGGTTAAAGAATAGTCTGCAGTATGGATTACATCTCAATATAAAGAAAACAAAAATCCTCACAACTGGACCTATAAGCAGAATCATGATAAATGGAGAAAAGATTGAAGTTGTCAAAGACTTCACATTACTTAGTTCTACAACCGATGCCAAAGGAAGCAGCAGTCAGGACCTCAGACGACATGTCACACTGGGCAAACTGGCTGCAAGGGACCTCTTTCAAGTGCTGAAAAGCAAAGATATCTCCTTGAGGACTAAAGTGCGCCTGACACAAGCTATGGTATTTTCAGTCAGCTCATATGCATGTGAGAGCTGGACAATGAATAAGGAAGACCAAAGAAGAGTTGATGTTTCTGAGTCGTGGTGCTGGCGAAGAATGCTGAGAGCACCATGGACTGCTAAAAGATCTAACAAATCTGTCCTGGAGGAACGTTCCTTGGAGGAGAGAATGGCCAGACTTCGTCTCATCTACTTTGATCATGTTGTCAGAAGGGACCATTCCCTGGATAAGGATGTCATGCTTTGTAAGGTGGATGATTGACAAAGGAGGGGGAGGCCATCAAGAGATGGACTGACACAGTGGCTGCGGCAATGGACTCAAGTATAGCAAAGATCATGGAGCTGGCGTGGGACTGGACAGTGTTTGGTTTTGCTGTGCAAAGGATCGCTATGAGTCAGAAACGACTCGATGGCACCTAACAACAACAACAGGTAGTCTTAAAGTTTTCATTTGAACCTACCCAACTCCATAAAAATCAATGCACAAACAATTTCCTAAGCCTCCAATTATGTGCAGGACACTAAGTGGTACCACTTCTAGGGATACGCCCATTACAGAAGAAACTAAGAAAAAGTTGGCATGCTTTTCTTCTATGTGGGAACAAAATCCTTAGCAGAATGTTGGAATGTTGGCTGAAATAATTTCTGGGATCACGCATTTGGACTGAATTTTATTTGCTTATCATATTAACATTTCCTTCTACTTACTGTCCCCGACCTCTATTTTCATCTGCACATATCTTTTTTTTTTTTCATTTTTCCTCTTTTCAACTTCTATTAAACCTACTTCACTTTCAAACATGGTACAGTGCTTTGAGCTCAATAAAGGAAGAATAGTATAAAAGCCACAAAAATTTAATGTACAAATAAAACAAAGAAGTCAGAGTTTTATTCTATTAAATATGAGGCAACTTCAAGATCACAATGTCCAAGAGAAATGCAAGTGAGCCTGAGAGCTGACAAAATGAATAGTAAGATTAGATGTTGATCTTGGTGTCCATCATAGACACAAGATAGTTAAAACCATGAAACCATTTGCATTCAGAATGGAAAGATAACAGACTTGCCCTTAAAGTGACAACTGCAAATATCAATAGGGGCATTTGATAAAGCATAGCTAGTATAGGATCCAGACTAAAGTAAGGTAAGCAATTGGAAAGTTTCGGGGAGTTTTATGTAAAACTGGAAATCAAGAAAAGTAAAAAAAGTAAACATATATAAGATTATTAGAAATATTAAAGAATCATCAATTGGAACGCTAAGTATCAGAATTATGATATATGGGTAGGATAAGAGTGGAACAAAACTTATAACCAGATGGCAAAGCAAGTACGTAAGAATGTTGCATATCCTAAACGTGATCACACTTCTGGGATTTTGGGTACCAGAAACTGGAAACAGTGTGTAAGGAAAAAAGTTTGGTGGAAGCAACAGCAATAACATAATAATAATAGCTAACATTAATGAACGCCGACTACATGTCTCATTTCATCCTCATGACCACTCTCTAAGTTTCTGTAAGAAATAAGGAGCCTGAAGGTCAGAAAGATTAAGGCACTCCATACAGGACTTAGATCCAACTCTCCTTATCTTCAAAATGCTGATTCATTTAAGAAGGTGCAGAGTAAGAGTAGTTAAGAATTGAAAATACATTCCTTTTTAATAGTGAATGCATACAAGTTAAGATCTCTTGTGGTACTGAGTTTAAGTGCTTGGCTGCTAGCTGAAAAGTTTGGCAGTTCAAACCCAGCAGCCACTCCAGGGGACAAAGATTTAGGAGCCTGCTTCTGTAAAGTCTTGGAAACTCTATGGGGTAGTTCCACTCTGTCCTGTAGGGTCACTATGAGTCAGAATCAGATAGCAACAGGTTACATACAAGTTAATAAAGACATGTCCAATCTCATAAAATAGGTAACAAAATTACCCTTCTTTCTTCTCAACATGTTTTCTTTTTTTCTCTACCTTGCTTCAATAAAGCTATACATCCTCCCTTTTGGAGAAATTTGAAAATCACAAGACTAACAGAGTGCATATGCTTCTGTACACCTGTCCTCATGTGCCACTAGTGGAGTCTTCAGATCAAAGTAGACAAAGACGCACAGGCAAGAAAGATGGCTGTGTCACCACTGCAGGATTCCCCACAACTGTTCCTTTTGGGTGAAATAAGAAACTATCATAGACAAAAGGTCATAAGGAAGGAAAGAACAGAGATTTAGAGTTGGGGCCAAATATTTGGGTTTCCAGAATACTTGGGAAGTGTTTGGGTTTAGCAATTTAATGCCTGAAGTACAAAGCTCTTTCAGTGCATGGGAAGATGGGCAAATGGTAGCGCTTTCATCTTCAGTGAATTCCTCAGTGTGCACTGACTCTCAGATAGAGGGGCCATAAATAGAGAATGAAGCCAGGTCAGATCTCACTTGTGACAGTCCCTAGGGTTGGGTGAGATGGCCAGCAAAGGACAGAATCACTACAAGGCAAGTGTCTTTTTTAATGTGATGCTTATTTTATATGTTCTGGGACCTGTGACATATTTCACTTAGGCCATACACAATTACAAAATAACTACAAAGGCTCAGTACTTAAGGAGAGAACCTATGCACCTCAGTGAATAACCAGAGCCTCCCCATACTATTAAAATGTCCTCCACAATTACAAATATTCATTAAAAGAACTTAAGCTCCCCTAGCCTACTTTTCTCCCCACAATAAAGTTCCCCTTTGCCTCGCATCACTGTTCAGTAAGGACCTTGGTGACGACAGAAATGCTCTAATCTGTGCTGTACAATATGGCAGCTGTCAGCCACATGTGACTACTGAGCACTTGAAATGTGTCTCATACTACTCAGGAGTTGAGTTTTAATTTTATTTAATTTCGACTACTTTAAATAGTGGCTAGTGGCTGATCACTGAAGGAGCTTTGGGAAGCACTGAGGTCTGAATTCTTATTCTATAGTTCTCCCTGTCTAGGAAAGGTATTTTCAACTCTTCTTTGACTTTCATCTCTTTAATTTTTTAAAATCTGTCTTTAAATGTCAATCTTGTTTATCTAGGTCTTTTTTATACTATACCTTTATATTAGGTTAAAGTATATGAAATTCTCCTTTTATAGGTCAAAAAGAATAGATTATCAGCAATTTCATATAGTTCAACTTTATATAGTATGTCCTAGGCTTCTTTGGTATGGCCAGTACATAACACAGTGATATATACACAGCAACCATTTGTGGCTAAATGAATGAATGGATGAATCAATGAAAAAACAGATAACTAAGTACCTGTTGAATCAATGAGTGACAAAGTGAGGTGGGCAATAAAAAAGCAGTACTCAAGGCACCTTTTCTCAGATCAATAGGCAAATATATTGGTATGGAGATTATACTACAAGAAAAAAGACTCTCAAATAAGAAACGCATGACAGGAATATGTTTTAGCACTGGATCTAGTATAAACCAAAAAACCAAACTCACTGCCATCAAGTTGATTCTGACTCCTTTGGGTTTCTGGGGCAGTAAATCTTTATGCAAGTAGATTGCCCAGTCTTCCTTTCATAGAGTGGCTGGTGGGTTTGAACCACCAACCTTCTTGTTAGTAGTCAAATGCCTTAGGCACCATGCCATCAGAGCTCCTTGGATCTAGTATAAGGCATCACTCAACACAGATAATTTTTTTAAAAAATAGACAGAAACTTCTGACACAATAAAAATAAAATTATTACTGAGCATCTATTGTTGTTGTTATGTGCCATCGAGTCGGACCTGACTCATAGTGACCCCTTCTTGGGTTTCCAAGGCATTATCGCTATGGAAGCAGATTGCCCCATCTTCATTCCGAGGAGTGGCTGGTGGGTTTGAACCGCCAGCTCTGTGGTTAGCAGTCAAGTGCCTTAGGCACTACGCTAGCAGAGCTCCTACTAAGCATCTAGGACTTCACAAATATCCTGAACAGAAAATGATTAAAATAACTCCAGGTGAGTTCTTTATTGAGGAGCAGCATGGACTCACTAGATAAGGGAGATTTGGGGACATATGTATTAGAGAAATTAGAAGAAACTGTAGGAAGACTCAGGGCCTTTGGGATCGTTTCCGTGTAATATGAGAGTTACAGAAGTTTTAAAAGTCTAACAAAACAAGCTCTCACTGCATACAACCTTACATGGTGGTGTTCATTAAATCCCATTAGATCTCTTTGAAGGGGAAACCAAAATCCAAACCACTGCCATGAAGTTGATTCTGACTCATAATGATCCTATAGACAGAGCAGAATTGCCCCACAGGGTTTCCAAGGCTGTAAATCTTTACAGAAGCAGACTGCCATATCTTTCTTCTGCATTGAAGGGGAAAGACTCGTTAAAATACTCAAGTATTTTCTCTTATTCTAAAAATGTGCATGTAAACTTCAATATTTTTTCTTCTGGAACTTCTATCCATGGGCTTCATTTCACATCATTCCTTACACATTATACCCTATGTCAAGAGACCCTACACATATGTACATATGTGTATGAAATGATGCCACAAACCTACTGCCAGTAGCACACATGCATGAAAGGTTTCTTCTACAGAATGAAAAATTTACAGTGGTTCATCTCTGGTCTTTCCTTTTGTCCCCATTTGTAAAAAACAGCACAAAACTGTGGATACATCATATGAAGGATAAAGACTACTATACAAGAGGAGATATACGTGATGTCAGGTACCTAGAGGGACAGATCCTGTATTCTGAGCTCAACAGATTAAGAAAAAAAATAAATAAATAAGGTTCTGACACCTGTAATAACCCAATGCACTGCCATTGAGTTGATTCCAGTTCATAGTGACCCCCACTGGGTTTCCAAGACTGTAAATCTTTACATAAGTAGATTGCCTCATCTTCTTCCCAGAGCAGCTGGTAGGTTTGAACTATTGACCTTCTGGTTAGCAGCCAAATGTCTTACCCACTATGCTACCAGAGCTCCTTGACATCTATGATACTATAAGATTATTTAACAATGCTATAAAATGGAATTCAGAAAAGTGGATGTATACGGAAACAAAAATTGATATACAATAACAGTAACTTTTCTCTCTAGGCTACTGCAAAACATGTAGAATATCTCAGGTTCTGACTTTCTACCAGGGATTTGGACTACAATCCTACTTTTCTCCCTCTTTTCCCCACTTATGGAGGACAGAACAATAGATTACAATGAGGTTACAATGATGAAGTTACAGTTCGGATAAGGTGCCAGTAGGCTTTTTGGAGCCTATGTCATATGAAGCAAGGAAATTCCACTCCGGGAAAGAGTGAGCAGCAGAACCTGGTTTCCATAGCACTGCCATAGAAACAGCTCTTTGTGACTCTGTGCCTTCAGGCCCTCTGAAACTGAAGCATTCAGCATCTCTCCCTTTTTCTAACACCCACCTCTGTATCACATGCCCCTAGCCCCCTCACAAATGATTAAAGGGTATGTTGAGAAAGTGGGGCCCTAACCAGACTTTTGCCAATTTACATTAAATCATATTAATGCCCTCAGAAAATAAGTAAAGAAAAAATTCATATGTGCTGCTTCTTTTATTGGAGGGAGGGAAAGAAAAATATAAACCTAAGGCCAAACCTGAAATTGCAAAAATAAAAATTTTGCCAAGTAGTTTATTAAAGAAATGGGCATGCTAATTCCATGCACTGGGTTCTGGGTTCTTTTATCTTCTTTTGTCTGCCTGAATGCCAGCATACAAATAGGAAAAATTTAATTAACTATTCGAATGTATAAGAGGTCTCCCTTAATCTTTACTGTTGGTAGCAAATTGGGGGTTTGGTAGGATTATTTTTCTCAATTTCTATCCCTCAGCCATGATGTTGAAAGTAGAATAAAAGTTTGGAAATAGCCTTTTACAATCAAGTAGAAAATTTCAACAGAAGGTAGCATGGGCTATTTACAAGCCTTATGTCCCTCATATTTCTTTCTCCAATCCCTCTGAGGGGATGAGTGACAGCCAGGAAGAGGTGCACGGGTCTGGAATTCGGCTTGGCAATGAGCACTCTAGCAAAGCTGGAGCAATTCCCACTGACCATGAGAAAGCCAAAGGTCAAGAAGCCTGTTGCCAGCAGATGGATGCTCAGGCACTTGAAGGGGCAGATCTGAAAGGCTCTTGGTCCAATAGCATGGCCTACACACCAGCCAAGGGGTTACAACTAGAACCCTTGGATCCCATTCCTGCTTTCAGTTTTCTGCCCACCTGATAAAATGAACTTTGGACACTGATCTGGTATATGTGCTATGCATAAAAGACATTATACTTGGAGAACGTGGGAAAATGGTTGACAGTGATCATAATAAAGGAATACTTCAAAAATTGCTGATTAGATAAAAGGTTGTGCTTTTTTAACCTTTTCAGAATAACCTAGTAGCCAATATAGAGTAGGGAGGCTCTCTCTCTATATATATATATTTATATATACATACATACATACATACCAAACCAAACTCACTGCTGTTGAGTCAGATCCGACTCATGACAACCCCTCCTCGGGTTTCTGAGACAGTATCACTATGGAAGTAGATTGCCTAACCTTCCTTCTGAGGAGTGGCTGGTGGGTTTGAACCACCAGCCTTCTGGTTAGCAGTCAAATGCCTTAGGCATTACGCCACCCAGGGCTCCTATATATATTTATATATTACACACACACACACACACACACATATATATCCAAAGAGGATTGAAGTTGGGCCATAGCTTTCAAGCAGCTCCAGAGTGGTTCTTCTGGGGTCAATAACTAAAATATTCTATGTCTTCATTTCCTATACCTGAAAATTCTCCTCCACCTACCTCTCTGAGTACTGAGAAATAGAAAGCAAAGCTAGTATCAGTCAGAGTTAGACAAGGGGGAGTAAAATATGACAAGAGTTCTGAATTATTTATTTTTATTTATGTATTGTAGTGGTAATTGTTAGAGTTTTTTGTTTCTCCTAGATGTTGAAATTGTAGAAAGAAGGCTGAATAATTCAGCATGATTCAAGAAAACATAAATGGAGTACTGTCTGTGCAGTGATACTTGCAAGCTAGGTTCACTTTGTTGTTATCAGGGCTTCAAATTGGCTCAAACCAGTCCAGTCATGGCTGCCACAGTGAAATCATAACAGATCTGAATTTGTAAAATGTGTGTGTACAGGAATGATAACTAGAATAGGAAAAACTATGGTTCAAAGCCCTGGAATGAGAGACTCCAAAAACGCATAGTAAGCCTTTTCAGGAGCCTGATGAGGGAGACTGGATTATTTCCAGGACTGTGGAGAGTGACATACATTCAAAGTAACATGGTTGCCCCCCATCTTTGAGCTGGGCACAATTGTTTCCAACTCTGCTGGTCAAGAGATTTGGTTGCTAGCCCTTATTTTCTATCAAGGTGTCAACCATAATTTTTCCTGTTCCAGTTATCATTCCTGTACACACACAGTTTACAAATTCAAGTCCTTTCCAGTGTCACTTTGTCAGCCATGACTGAACTGGGAAGAACTAGTTTGCATTTCTGGTTGTTATCCTTAACATTTATATGATGCACGGATTTATACTTTAATTAGCAACTTGTAATGACTCTAATGAATGTGGTAATATTTATAAAGCATTCCAATGTTCTGACCATGAAAGTGAATGAATAGCCCCACCCTCTTCATTTTTACCAAGGGCAGGAAGGCAAGGAACTTAATGGGGAAGAAAAGAGGACACGCCGGAACTAAAGGCCATTCCAGACAGACGTCAGAGCCCACACATGCCAGAGGCACATTTCTGGGTACTAATTCCTGCCTGGTTGTTTTGAGCACTTGTGCTATGCTCTGCATGCAGTTTTATTTCATACCACTTTAAGCCTGCAGGCAAGGCAAGATTTATTTTAAAAGGGGGTGTTATTTCAGTCTAAGAGTCACAAGGGAGTTGGGGAAACATAGAAAGTGCAAATGTCTAGATTTGCAAATTCCTAGAGACTAAGGAGCCAAAATGCCAACCTAAACCTCATATAGTTAATTTCATTTGTTGATTGTACCTGCTTCACAAAGTCCAGGAATGCTGCTCAAGGAATCCAACTAAAAAGTGAATGGAAAGGGAGAGTGGAAAGTAGTCTTTAAGAAGAAATTCATTAGCTTAAGTTTGCCAAACCCAGCTTTCCATCAAAAACAGAACCATCATGACAAACCCTATCCCAGGCACTGGTCCAAGGCTTTTTTATCAGTGTTTCACACCAGAGCAGCTGTTCACCTTTTGGACAGACAATTCTTCATCATGAAGGGCTGTCTCTTCTACTGAAGGCTGTTTCGCAGTCCTACCCCCTGTTCATTAAGTAACAGCTGCTAAACGGAAAGTCAGTGGTTCGAACATACCAGCCACTCTGCAGGAAAAAAGATGTGACAGTCTGCCTCCTTAAAGATTGCTGTTGTTGTTGTTATGCGCTGTCTAGTCAGACCCAACTCATAGTGACCCCTCCCTGGGTTTCCAAGGCAGTATCACTATGGAAGTAGATTGCCCCATCTTCCTTCTGAGGAGTGGCTGATGGGTTTGAACCACCAGCCTTGCAGTTAGCAGTCAAGTGCCTTAAGCACTACGCTACCAGAGATCCCCCTTAAAGATTACAGCCTTGGAAATGCTATGGGGCAGTTCTACTCTGCCCTCTAGGGTCACTAGGAGTCAGAATCTACTTGATGGCATACAACAACAACAACAACAAAAATCACTCTTCAATAATTGTAATCTCCAAAAAATACACTCACATATTTCCAAACAACCCATGGGGACAACAGTCTATAACAACAGTATAATGTCAGTATGGTAGTCCTTTTATCTGACAAGATCAGGACAAACAGAAAACTTTTGTTATAAAAAGAACCAAAACTTTGGTTAAAGCAAGGAGAACTTCAGGTTGAGAAACAAAACAAGCAAGTTTCTATGTACCCTCAAGAGTCAACTAATGCTAATCTTGTTTAACAGCCTTTATAAACCACTGAAAGACAACATTAATCCACAATCCTTTATCTAAAGCCCTAGGAACAGGATGTGTTTCATATTTCAAAATGTTTTCATATTTTAAAAAGTTACATGGTACCTTTACCAAATATTATCTAATAACACCTAGGGTTATCTTGGGCCAGACCCTCTAATCAAACACATAAATATTTGTGCCATGAAGTATAAAAATATGGAGACTATTAGGATTAAATTAAGACTATAAATAGCTTCACATCAGCTCAGGTCAGATTTTGCTGCCAAAGAAATTTACATTCAAACTAAACCAAACCCATTGCTGTCGAGTTGATTCCTACTCATAGCCACCCTATAAGACCGAGTAGAACTGCTTCATAGAATTTCTGATGCTATAAATTTTTATGGAAGCAGACCACCTCATCTTTCTTCCCCAGAGTTGCTGGTGGATGCTAACTGCCAACTTACATATTAGATCAGGTTTTAATGCTAAATGAGCTATGAAAAAAACATTTTGGTTTTCAGAGTTTGCTGGATTTCATAATTGCAGTTATGAAATTGTAGATATGGTCCACTACCCTTAATGAAATAAAACCCAGAACTTCCAGGTTCAACAGTAAAATGGAGACTCTCTGGTAGATGGACACAACCAACAAGCAACCTAAACTCTCTGCCCTGAGGTTCTGTCCTCCTCACAGGATTCTCTTACTTTGATTCCTGGGGCTGGGAAAATACTGCTTTCATTGAATCTCTAGCCCAAGTTTAGAAAAGACTCTCTTGGTATGTCTATCTTTGAAGATATATGCTCAGACTTTCTAAAAACCAAAAACAAAAAAAAACTTCCATTGAGTCAATTTCAACTCATAGCAATGCCCACTGGGTTTCCAAGGCTGTAAATCTTTATGGAAGCAGACTGCCTTTTCTTCCATGGAGTGGCTGGTGAGTTTGAACTACCAACTTTTGGTTATCCACTATACCACCAGAGCTCCTTAGTCTTGTCAACTAGCTCTCAGAAACTTAAACCAAACTAGGTTACATCAAGTCAACTTCCACTCATGATGACCCCACGTGTATCAGAGTAGAGTCACGCTCCATAGTGTTTTCAATGGCTGATTTTTCAGAAGTGCCTTTCTTCCAAGGCACCTCTGGGTACCTTGAACCACCAACATTTAGCAGCTGATCATTTGCATCACCCAGAAACTTCCTTAGAGGCTTACAACCTCCAAAAATATTCCATATGATCCCCGAAAAAACAGAGGAGACTAGGTTGATAGCTAAGTATGTTGGGCTATCGTAAACATCACCATCTAGGGACATAAGCCTATATACTTCTTTAACCCTTCTATTTTCAAAACCAAGAGATATGACTCTTCTCCAATTTACAACAAAGGGAGGAAAGAAAGTGTCATTCTCCCTGCCTACATGATTATCTACTCAAGCTAACATATTTATTCAATAAATATTTATCAAGCACCTGGTAGGTTCTCCCAGATCAACTAAATACTATAGATACAATGGTGAATAAAACACTGACTTTACTCTCACCAAGCTTATTGTTAACCTATCTTTTCTGCATTCCACTGTTTATCTCTGCCACAGTACGTATTAGATGGCATTTTGATTGTTAAATGTCAGCCTTCCTTACTAAACTTTGAGCTTGGTATTGCAAGGAATCATGTTCTATCAATATCTGAAGCATTTAGCACAATGCTTGGCCTATATTAGGGGTCAGATAAATGTTGATCAAATTAATGAATAACTGAATGGGGAAGAGGCAGAACTTGGTTACTAAATGTTTTCATTCTACTACCATATAAAGACATCCCTTCTCTACATGCACACTGCCACACATTTACTATCTCTTGGCTGGACTGTTGTAACAACCTGGTAAATGGTTTACCCTGCTACCAAGGAGAGTTTTCTAAAATAGAAATCAAATCATTCTTCCTTTTAAATTCCACTGGCCACAACTCCTTTATATCACTTACATGGTCCTTCACAACCTGTTCCAATCTAGTTTTTTGTTTGCTTGTTTTCAATCTCCTTCCACCTCTTACTGTGCAATATTTGCCTCATTTACCCAGGGCTACTTGATACTCTGATGGGTTAGTGGTAGACTTCTTGCCTTCCACATTCAATTCTCGGAAATGCACCTTATACACAGCCACCACTCATCTCTCAATGGGGGCTTGTGTGTTGCTGGGATGCAGAACAGGTTTCAGCGGAGCTTCCAAACTAAGATGGGCAAGGAGGAAAGGCTGGTGAGCTGCTTTCAAAAAGTCACCCAGTGAAAACCCTATGGATCACAACAGTCTGGTCTACAACCAATAATGTGGCTAGCACAGCAACAGGGTTGTGCATGTGGTCAGCATGAGCTGGAGACTGACTCAAAGGCAGCTAATGACAACTTGATATTCTTAAAATATGCCCTGCTCTTTCATCTCCGTATCTTTGTCAATGCTCCATTTTTCTTTAATGATTTCTTACTAATCTTCCATGACCCCAAATCAATGCCACCTCGCCAATACAAAAACACACTCTTCATTGTTTAGGGTCCAGCTCAAATGTCATTCCTTACATGGAGATTCTCCAACTCCTCAGGCAAAGTCATTCCCTTCTTCTGAAACCAAGCAATAGAGTAAAGGAGGGTTGCCAGTATAGAAAAAAAGAAAAACAAAAAACTCACTGCCATCGAGTTGATTCTGATTCATAGTGACTGAGGCAGTAAGTCTTTATGGAAGTAGAAAGTAGATTGCCAGTCTACCTTCCATGGAAGGAGGGTTCTGTTAACTCTCTTATAGCACTTTATCACACATTAAACACTTGGACAAGATAATTCCTGGCCACAAACTTGATCTGTGAATTACATCCCTCTACCTTTAAGAAGAGCTCTGGTAGCATAGTGCCTAAGGCATTTGACTGCTAATCAGAAGGCTGGCAGTTCAAACCCACCAGCCACTCCTTGGAAGGAAGGCTGGACAATCTACTTCCGTAGTGATACCGCCTCGGAAACTCAAAGAGGGGTCACTGTGAGTCAGGTCCAACTTGATGGCACATAAAAACAACAAAACCTTTAAGAGGTATGGTTAAAATGCAATTAGAGGCATATCTCAGAAATATTGTGGTTTCATTTCCAGACCACTGCAATAAAGTGGTCACATGAATTTTTTGGTTTCCTAGTGCATATAAAAGTGATGTTCACACTATACTGTAGTCTTTTGAGTATACAATAGCATTATGAAAATGTTTGAAATATTGTGAAAATTACCAAAATGTGATATAGAGACATTAAGTGAGCACATACTGTTGGAGAAATGGCACTGATAGACTTCATTGCTCAACACAGCATTGCCACAAATTTTCAATTTGTAAAAAAATAATTTCTGCAAAATGCAATAAAATGAGGTATGCCTGTATTTGGAAGATGTATCACAGGCAAGTGCTGTTCATTATCAGGCATCAGTGGCCAGGTGAGTAATAGTGAGGGACTGGTGCCAGGGAAGAAGGCAGAAGAAAGAAAGAAAGGTTCTACATAAAAAGAGAGTTAGGAAGTAAAACAAATTTCCCATACTTAACCATTTGCCCAGGATCAATCCTGGCCCGATGTACTAATCAGAGTCCCCTGATCATCAGGAAACAGTTAGTGTCAGACTTTGAACCATATATAATTGAATACGATATGACCACTATCCTCAAAAAGGCAGTTTAAACCTAATAGGAGACAAAGTAAGAATAACTTCTTAGCCACAACTAATCACCTTGAGAGAGTGAGTAGCTGGGCCCTAGGGCTGGGAACCAAGGTCACATCAAGTTCAGCTGGTGCAACATGGTATACAAAAATATTGTTCTACATCATACTTTGGTGAGTAGCGACTAGGGTTTGAAAAGCTTATGAGTGGCCATCTAAGAGGCAACTGTTGGTGTCTTCTTGTTCAGAGCAAAGAAGAGACAAGAAAAACAAAGACATGCAGAAACAGTTAGTCCAAAGCACTGATGGACCCTGAGAACTATAGCCTATGTGAAACTGAGACCAGAAGAACTAGATGGTGCCTGGCTGTCAATGTCAACCACTCAGAAAGGGATCAAAATTGGAGATCTTGGATAGAGTGGGAGAAAAATGTGAAACAAAACTCAAAATCATAAAAAAGACCAGGCTAACTGGTGTGACAGACTGGTGAAACCCCTGAAACTACAGCCCTGAGTCACCCTTCTGACCCGGAATTGTCCCATGGTTTCACTCTCGGCCAAACAATGGACAGGCCTACAAGCTAAATACCTACATGAGGAAGACGCGCTCCTTAGAACAATCTACCATGAGAGATCAGAAGAATAGCATTTGAACAGGCAGAAAGCTAGGGAGGCAAGAATGCATAGGCAAGTATGACATAGAGAAAGTGTAACCACAGAGAGGAAGTGAGAAGAGAGCTGTGATACTATGGGGAATGTAACCAGTGTCACAAAACAAAATGTGTAGGAATTGTTGAATGCAAAACAAATCTGTTTTATAAAATTTCACCCAGATCACAATAAAAAGTTAGTGTTTTGTCCTTTGGAAAAAAAAAAAAAAAAAGAGCTCTGGTGGCACAGTGTTTAAAGCATTTGGCTGCTAACCATAAAGTCAGTAGAATGAACCCACCATCTGCTCCATGGGAAAAAGATGACATAGTCTGCTTCTGCAAAGATTAATAGCCTTGGAAACCCTATGGGGCTGTTCTACTTTGTTCTATAGGGTTGCTACGAATCAGAATCAACTTGATGGCAGTGGGTTTACTATCCTAAAAGAGATGACAATCTAGTAATCTCTAGTGAAAAATTGAGTTCACAAAAATTCCAAGCCTATCATCCCAACTAGAGCCATATTTTTTCTACCAACTAAACTTTAAATGATTAAAAAAAAAAAAAAAAAAAGTGTTCCATGAAAGTTTAAAGCTTCATCTAAATGTTACTCATTTTCTCTACTATACAGAATAAATATAGGAGGCAGTAAGGAGCAGGCCATAAATATCCTCAATCCCAGCCATGAAATAAGTACTATTTCTAACATATATGAGGTAATGAGTCAAATGACAATCAGGCAATGAGATTCAAACCAACCTAATTTGCCCTGTTTCTCTTTTCTCCTTTCTGTACTAGTATTCCCTTAAAAGCAGGGCCTGAAGTCTTATTATTAAGACAGCAGTTTCAGAAGAATTTGGTACAAAAAGAGAGGGTGAGAACTCTGAAAAATATGATGAAACCGTACTTCTAATATATTTGGTCAAATGATGTCAAACATTCTAACAGATTCTGAACACCATCTATAAGATAGTTACACCCTCTCAGTCAAACAGTAGTCCAAGACCTAAATGTATCAGACAGTGGAATATGGTTGTGAAGGGCTGCAAATAAGTATACGATGCAGTGCATTCTCCTACAATCTATTGGTGAGACTCCATAAGGAAAAGAAACTAAAATATGACAATCAGGAAATGGTTCATGAGAATAAATAAGAAATGAAAGACAACATAAGGTAATACTAAAAGCTTCTATTATTGGGAATATTCTATGTGCCAAGCACTTTACAAATATCACCTCTCCTAAGTCTCATAATAATCATATGAACTCAGTATGACAAAAGTCCTTTTATCTGACAAGATCAGGATAGGCAGAAAGGTTTGATAAAAGCAAGGAATGCTTATTCCTTATATATTTTATTTTAACTAAAATATATAAATGTATATCATTTGCCAATCTTTTGATTACTAATTTGATCCTCGGAATTCCAGTCTTTCTTACATAAGTGACACTACAATTCCTAGTTTCAATTTCTTAAAGATACTTACAAGGATTGGATTCTTTTTTCCCCCCATATGGACATTCAACTGTTGCAGGAACATTTGTTAAAAAGTCTTTTTTCTATTCAGTTACTCTGGCATCTTCATCAAAAATCAATTCTAAGCCCCATTTTTTTTCCATGGTGTGTATGTCTATCTGTTGTAGTCACAGAACACACTTTGCAGGATTTCAATCAGCTTAAATTTATTGAGACTTATTTTATGACCCAGAACATATCTCTTGTATGTCTTGGTGAATGCTACATATTAATTTAAAAGAATGTATATTCTGCTGTTGTTGGATAGACTCTTCTATAAAAGTCAGTAAGGTAAAGTTGGTAGATAATGTTCTTCAAGTCATACACACTTCTAACAGTTTTTGGCATACCTGTTCTATAAATTACGGAAAGAGGGGTGTTGAAAATCTCCAACTATAAATGCAGTTTTGTTTACCTCCTTTCAGTTTCATCAGCTCTTGACTCAGGTATATTTAAGCTTTGTGATTAGTGCTCACACATTTAAGATTATTATGTCTTTTTTACAAAATGACCCCCTGTTTTCATTGTGAAGGAAGCCCTGTTGTACAGTGCTTAAAATGCTCAGGTGCAACCCAAAAGGTCGACAGTTCAAACATACCAGCTCTATTAAGAGAAAGATATGGCAGTCTGCTTCTGTAAAGATTTATAGCCTTGAAAACCCTATGGGTAGTTCTACTCTGTCTTATAGGGTCGCTGTTAGTAAGAATAGACTTGTTGGCAGTGGGTTTGGTTTAGTTTTGTTTTTCTATTATGAAATGGTCCTCCTTATCCTTGTCCAAAGTAGGCCTGGTGGCACAATTGTTAAAGTGCTCACCTGCTAACAGAAAGGTCAACAGTTCAAACCTACCAGCCATTCGACAGGAGAAAGATGGCAGTCTGCTTCTGTAAAATGCCTTAGAAAATCTATGGGGTAGTTCTACTCTGTCCTATTGGGTTTGCTGAGTCAGAATCAACTCAATCGGCACAGGTTTAGGTTTTTGGTACCATCTATACCATAATTTGGGAGCTTTGGTGGCATAGTGCCTGAGGCATCTGACTGCTAACCAGAAGCTGATGGTTCAAACCCACCAGCCACTCCTCAGAAGGAAGATTTGGCAATCTACTACAGTAGAGATATCACCTGGGAAACCCAAGGAGGGGTCACTATGAGTCGAATCAACTCAACAGCAGTGAGTTTGGTTTTTATACCATAATTTAACTAGCCCTTCATCACTGAACATGCAAACTGTTTCAAATTACTATGGTAAATAATGCTATAATAATCATCTTTCAGATAAATATTTTTGCAGTTACATAGAATCAATTTCTGTATGTTGAACAGATGTAATGGGTATACATATTCTTGAAGCTTTTATCGCCAAATTATCTTCCATAAAGGTCATTCAAATTTACATTTTTATCATGAGTTTATACAAGTTTCTATTTCCCCACACTCTTATTAACCCTAAATATTTTAACTTAAAAAAGATTGCTGCTTTGGTGGATAAAATATGTCATTATTGTTTGAATTTGCATTTCTTTGATGCTAATGAAACTGAAATTTCTGTATTCTTCCACAAAGGTTAATAAATGTACCATTTCCCAAAAAAAAGTACAGTCAACACTCTACCTCATCATCCTTATCCTCTGTGACTTCCTCTAAGACATACCTTACAATACAAGCAAAAGGGATGATTTGCTGTCCCTCACAGGCATATCAGGCTTGGTAGTTTCTAGTCTTCCTTTTATCTGATATTCCCTCAACTCTATCTCCAGCTCAGTTTATAAAAAACCTGTCCATCCTTCAAGGCCCTTCTGCAAAAACAATGCTTTGATTCATTCAAGTAGCATTCTTGAAGAGGTCCCTTGCTGCTCTCCACTTGGTGTGATCTCCTCATCATGAAACTCTGAAAGCACACTGTCTATAGCGATCATCTTCCAGCACATTGGCCTTCTTCAGACTCCTGTATTTGACCACGCACCCACCCACTGCATGGTCACTGCACACGGTATTTCCTCTGCCTGGAACTCTCTTCCTTCCTGTCTGTGCCCAGAAAACATTTCTCAGCCTAATACCTTCCTAACTTCTCTGTCTAGGTCAAATCTACCTTTTATAGCTGCCCATAACATCATGTACCTCACAGTTCTGGTACTTTATTACAGCGAGGATTTCAAGTTTACTCGTGATTATTTAATTACTCTCAGCAGTATCCCACATGAGGCTAGTAACTTTTTGTGATCCTCATTCTATCTTCATTGCCTAACATCATAACAGATGTTCAGTAAATAATTATTGAATGAATGAATGATACAAAGAGCAAATGGGATAATGTGAAAATGGCTTGGTATATTGTATGCTTTAAAAGTATTCATTGTTAAGGTTGTAGTTATTACTGGGATTATAGTGCCTAGAATAGTTCTTGGTATATGGTATGTATTAAAATGATTGTGCCTTAAACTGAAAATAAATAGGGGATGTGGATCCTGTAAGCAAATGGATTTCCTACGAGTATGGATTGTTGTTGTTGTTATGTGCCATCGAGTCGGCCCCGACTCATAGCGACCCCTCCTTGAGTTTCCAAGGCAGTATCACTATGGAAGTAGATTGCCCCATCTTCTTTCCAAGGAGCATAAATTTTAACCTAGAAGATATCAGAATACTAAGACATCTCAAAGTTTCAATCAATCTATTCACAGATTCATAGGCATTCAAATATGAAAACTGTTAGATCCATTTCCAGGCCCAGTCTTCACAAGGGGCTAAACACCCTAGAACCAGGCTTAGGAGAGTCACACAGAACCTCAAATCTCCCTCCTCTTTGTCTCCTCAGATTCTTTGCTATTTTCCTATTCTAATTGTGCTCTATGGCTTATCCCTGATTCTGAAACTACTTGAGAATGTATGTGTTCTGTTAGAAATTCAGCTGCTTTCTGATTGGTTTTTCTGAATGATCCCTGAGCCAAAGATACTGCAAATCTGGAATTCTTCTTGTCTAGTTTATTTGCCATCTAAGAGCTCAGATGGCACTGTGGTTAAGGAATCAGGCTGCTAACCAAAAGGTTGGCAGTTCAAACTCACCAGCCACTCCATAGGAGAAAAATGAGGTAGTCTACTTCTGTAAGGATTTACAGTCTTGGAAACACCATGGGGGTCACTATGAGTCGAAATTGACTCGGTGGGAGTTTGTGATTTTTTTTTTTTCATTGGGAACTCTAAAGTCAGGATTGCAACTATGCAGCTACTTGACTGGTAACTTTTAACAAATGGCAGATGCAAATATGAGACTGATAGAAACACATCCTTACATCTGAAAGACTCCTCACAGGGCCCCATGTCACCTCATTTCCACTTATTTTACAGATGTGCTCCCCAGAGGATAAAACATCTTTACAGCAGTACTTCTTGCTAATGATGAAGCAGGTACCAGTCCCTCCTTAGCACCTAAGGATTTCTCCATAATGTAAATCACAGAGGAAAGAACAAACTGATGGCCATTCTGTGGATGCTACCTGAATATAGTAAAAAATTCTGCAATTTGAAGTTTTGTTCCTCTTGCTCTACTTATGCCCACTGCCTGCAGGCAAAAGCAAGAAAAAGGAGCAAGGTGAAAACACAGCTTTTCTATTTGCCAACTTCTAAAACTAACAAAGACCCTCCATAGGAAGTTCCCTGAGCAGTTTTAGGTCAAGCTTCAGAAGAAAATCAAAATGCTAAGCTGTGTTTCTCTTGGGCTCACTGCTAACAGTGTCATCTTTTGACCTAAGTGTGACCACAGGAACATATCATTTCCCTTTCTGAGCCCTCGCATTGGCAACCCGACACTCTCTGGGTTCCCATCTTGTTATATGTGATGGCTGGTGGATATTGACCTTGTGAAAGCTCCCATGTTGTTTACCTAGCTAATTGTGTTGGTGTTCTCCCTTCACCCCCTCCCAGGTCAAAAAAGGGCGATTTTCTATAGGTCCAGGAAGTGACCCTGCATTTTCTAAAAGTGACAGCCAGTGGAGGGAGAAGAAGAAGGTTTAGACTAAGTAAGACTGAGAATTAGGTACCTTTTTTCTAAAGATTTCATCCCTCCATTTAAAACATAGGGCTCAGAGATGGCCATTTTACAGCCATGCTTACCACCTTCCAAACAATCATTGTCTAAGCTAGTAACTCTCACACCTGTGGTACATTCAGGATTGCGTGCAGAGCTTTAAAAAAAAAAAAAGAAAGAAAGAAATCTAAGTTTATCAAAGAAAAAATAGGGGCAAACATAGGGGCTCTAATTTATGGCATAAATAGACTATCAAGCATAACCCAAGATGCACAAACAGAAGATAAACTAGGTGACTGGGACCTTCTAAAAATTAAATTCTTATGTGCATAAAAAGAGTAAATGGGAAAAAATATTGGGCAATGACATATTGAACAAAGGCCTTACCTCTAAAATTTATAGAAAACTCCAACACCCCAACATCAAAAAGACAAACAACCCAATTAAAAAATGGGCAGAAGATATGAATAGACACTTAACCAAAGAAGATATGCAAGCAGCCAACAAAAATAAATGTTCATGATCATTAGCTATTTACCAACTCATGGCCATCGAGTTGATTCCGACTCATAGTGACCCCCATTGGGTTTCCGAGGTGGTAAATCTTTATGGAAGTAGATTGCCCTGTCTTCCTTCTCCGGAGTAGCTGTGGGTTTAAACTGTCAACCTTCTGGTTAGCAGTCAAATGCCTTAGGCACTATGCCACCAGAGCTCCTTAGAGAGGCACAAATCAAAACAACAATGAGATACCATCTCATCTCAGCCTTAACAGCAAAGTTTAACAAGACAGAAAATAACAAATGCTGATGAGGAAGTGGAGAGATTGGGACTCTCATACACTGCTGGTAGAACTGCAAAATGATATAATCACTGTGGAAATCGGTATGGTGATTTCTTAAAAAGCTGGAAATAGAAATACCATTCAATCCAGCAATCCCATTACTATGTATATATCCTACAGAAGTGAGAGGCAGGACACAGATATATGCACATCCATGTTCATTGCAGTACTATTCACAATAGCAAAGAGATGGAAACAACATAAGTGACAATCAACCGAGGAATGGATGAACATGTGGTTCATGTACACAATGGGACACTATGCAACTCTAAAGAATAATGTAGAATCTGCAAAACACTCCTCCATAACATGGATGAATTTGGAGGGCATTATGCTGAGTGAAATAAGTCAATCACAGAAGGATAAATATTTTATCAGTCTAGTATTGTAAAAAGTCAAGGAAAGGTTTCTATACTGAAGGAAACTTTGTTGGTTACCAGGGACAAGAAGAGTTGTTGTTGTTGTTATGTGCCGTGGAGTCAGACCCGACTCATAGCAACCCCTCCTTGGGTTTCCGAGGCAGTATCACTACGGAAGTAGATTGCCCAACCTTCCTTCCGAGGAGTGGCTGGTGGGTTTGAATCTCCAGCCTTCTGGTTAGCAGTCAAATGCCTTAGGCACTACACCACCAAAGCTCTTTATATATATAAAATCTTTGGTGTGTGTGTGTGTATATATGTATATGTATATACACACACACACACACACACAATACACCCACATACCAAAGATTATTAGTGGTTAATACACACACACATACACACACACATATACCAAAGATTATTAGTGGTTAAGAAACCAAAGATTATTAGTGGGTGGGAGTGAGGGAGAAAGGGGAAGCTTTTGTTTGCAGGGAATTGAGTTTATGCTAGTGGTGGTGAAATATTTTGGAAAAGGATAGCAATAATGGCAGCACAAAATTCAAAAATGACATAAAATCCTGGAGCCCAGGTTACATCCCAAAACAATTACATCAGACTGTCCAGGACAAAGACTCAAGTGTCTGTATGTTTTTCAACTTTTCAGGTGATTCCAAAGTGCAACCAAGTTTGAACACCTCTGCTCTAAGCACAGGCCAAAGGACCTTTTCTAACTGACCTTTATGTGTCAAAGACAGAGTACCAGACATGAAAATGAGAGCAAGTCCCCCTTTTCTCATTCTTTCTTCCACAGACTATAATTCAAGAGGCTCAAAGAGTTGTTGGTAATCTATGGATCTGAAATCATCCTGAAGGAAAGGTCCTTCCCATTCACTTCTCTCACCCACCATCTACTACCCACCTCCACTACCCCTCCACCACTCCACCCCCTTATTTGAAATTTTTTAAGCATTGGCCAATTTCCATCCCTACCCTCAGATGATAGAGCTTTCATTTTTTTTTGAATCCTAAAATGAGCTGTAAGAGAAAAGGTGAGGTGCATTGTACCATCATTTATTCTGTATGCTGTTTTATCATGTGGTCATACACCTGGGAAGAAATTTCTGAGAAATAACATCTAAATCTAAGTTACAAAGATCCTACTCCCTTCCATTCACAAAAGGTAATTTTGTATAAAACAGAATTTAATTTGCTGGTAACCCCATTCAGGCAGAATAGGAGTCAAGGGCAAACACAGCAGAGGCCACTCTGATGCCTCTGAAGTGGCACCTCCCCAGACACAGACCCACGTGGAGTGGGTGCAGGGTGAGGGATGAGGAGAACATCAGGACAGCACCTTCTTAACCTGTAGACCTAGCCAATTTTGCAGACAGGAACTTCAACTGGGATTCTGGAAGTGACAGAGAAGGAAGGATTTAAGAAAGCAAAGAAATTGTGAGAGAAAATACCACATTAAAAGAAAAAAAAAAAAAAAAAAGCAACAGTAATATGTTCTAATTTGGAGAAACAGGCCACATTGCCATGGCAACTCTAAATCTCCACAAGGCAGCCAGGCATGTCTTTAAACATCATGTTAAATAGTTCAACTATGAAGAAGAAGAAGAAAGGGGGTTTGAGAAAGAAAGAAAGAGGCCTGCAGCCTGCCATGGGCCACAGAGAGATGCTGCCCGAGGCCCAGACATTCTTGAGGGAAAATTTCAAACAGTGAAGCTGCAAGTTCTGAACTGGTGTTTTCTCTCTAGTTTGCATAGACTTGGAACTGTATTTTCATATTTCCATACTTTAAGAGTCTCCCAAAGGCAGATAGATGCCAAGACACCGTTCCTCAACCTTTTTCACCCTATTGCCCTCAGAACTGCCACTTCTCTATGTCGTAACCTGTGTTCTCAGGCCATCTCCCAAGAGCTCCTGGACCAAAGAAGGGGGCTGGCAGTGCTGAGGGCTGGGGGCAGCAATAATTTGGCCACATCTGAACCCATTCATGGCATACTCATTGGGAGTTCTGGGTTAAAGAAAAAAAAACAAAGCTATCTAGAAACCATGCCTCAACTAATACCACGTGTGGTACATTGAGATCAAGCCAGTGATGACAGGAATTCGGGAAACTGTTTTCTGGGACTCTGAACCTTTTGAAAATATGAATAAGAATGTAAAACCATTCTCCCATCTGGAACTTTAATTACTCAAATTATGTACTTAATGTTCAGCATTTATTTTACCTGGCAACTAATTCTCAACTGCACTGCCTTCCACATTACTTTGTAGCTTTTCCTTTTAAAAAGAGTTGCTTTCTTTGTTCCTTCTTGCCTACCCTGCCTTCTGCCTTTTCGCCTCCCATAGGGTCATAGGGCTGTTCTGACAGAGTTAAGTAGGTAGAGCAACTCCAGCAGGTAAGGGTCAAGCCAGAAATGGAGAAGGACACACAAGTAACTCAACGTCCCTCGGTACAAAGGCAGACTGGTGTATGTCATGGTGTCCAGGCAACCTGATAAACTTCCTCAGGAGTCAGGGAGGGAAAATACAGCCTCCTCTTAGAGTAGTAATAATAGCAGATAAATGCACTCTTATCCCCAAGGCTCACCTCTCCCCCTTTTTAGTTCGTCAGCTTACATCAAATCATTTTCTATATTGATCTATTCTTAGCATATGCCCCTCATGTTCACATGTCCACTTGCTCTGTTATGTCCATCAGAAAGCTTCACATTTTATAAACTTCCCGCAACATAGGGAAGGCTCGTAAAAAGAGTCCTGGGATGCTTCAGTAGACGTCAAGCTAATGGAAACCATGCCTCTCGCACTATGAATACCATCTCCAACCTAGGAATGATTTAACTTCTTCTCCACCACTCATCCATGCATGACCTAACTCAATCCACAATCCTTGAGTTTTAAATTTCTTAGTTTGTATAATAATCTCCACCTCAGACTGTTGTGAACACTGAAAGAAAGATCTATGCAGGAGTGAAGTTCAGTGCCTGGCCCATCTGCAGACTTGGAATGAATAGTGCTTCCTTTTCAGCCAAGCACAGTACTGAGTGTTTGGGTGAGACAAGTCATTTCCTTCTCCTTCAACCATAGCTACTGTTGAGTTGATCTCATGTGTGTCAGAGTAACACTGTGCTCCACAGGGTTTCAATGACTTGTTTTTCAGAAGTAGATTTCTAGGCCTTTCTTCTAAGGTATGTCTGAGTAGACTAGAATCTTCAACCTCCCAGTTAGTAGCTGAGCACATCAATCATTTTTACCACCCGAGGACTCCTCAACCCCACAAAGCTGGTATTAGTTCTCTGATTTAACAGTAAGAAGCCTGAGATCCCAAGAAGTAAATGCCAAATTCAAAATGGTAGAACCCCATTTTGACATTCAAATCCTCTGCTCTTAACCACTGCCTTACTCTCAATGGTGGCTCCATAATTTCCACAGAGAAGGCATTAGGGCTTCTGGTTTGGTTAGGAGTAGGGCTTTGGGAGTTGTGTTGAAGGTAGACTGCATAGCAAACACTGCACCTGAATTTATTATGTACATTCATTTGGGGTGGCTCCTGTGGTGAAGGAAAGGGAGTGTAGCTGATGGAAATCTGTGAAGGGACTACATCTCTTGGCACCACCTTGGGGATACTGTCTTTCTAATAAGTGTGAATAAATATTTGTATAATATAAAACTACCATACCATGTACTCCTTGATTGTAATTCTGCTTTCTCTCTAGCTGGATCTCTATGAATTACCAAGGAAATTAAATACTGGATCTCTTGGCAGTTCAAACCCACCAGCCACTCCTCGGAAGGAAGATGGGGCAATCTACTTGCCTCAGAAACCCAAGGATGGGTCGCTATGAGTCGGGTCCAACTTGATGGCACATAACAACAAGAACATGAATTACCAAGGAATTTAAATACTTAAATTTAAATACTAATACTTGTATGTAATACTTAAATACAAGAAGAAATGGGAAACTATTCAATTTTACAAAAATTAAATGAGCAAAAGATTGTATAGTAGAGGTGTGAGAATAAGAAAAGAAAAGGAAATGGGCAAGAGGAAAATAAGAAATATTAAACAAACTCACTACTTAAAATGCCAGTCAGGACAAAGCTGGAGCACAGCCAGACATGACCCAAAGCACCCGTGTGGCTCATTTTCCACTCTTCAAGCCCCCATATTCCCTCCCTTGGATGCCTCATTCTGTAAGGAAAAGTTCATCTGACCCACAAAAAGTTCCACAGCTGCAGCCTTCCAGTCCTCCAGAGCCAAAGTAACAGTAAGAAGCACTGTTTTCCTTATCAAATTGTTATTCTACCTACTTTACTCTCCTAGTTTTCTCTCTATTCCTGATGAATTAACCTGCATTTTAAAAATAATTGAATTACCCATGCATCGTTTCATCGCTTTACTGAAACAGCCTTTTCTGATTGCAGCCCCAAACTTGTAGCTCCCTCCTGTAAGTTTCATGCTTGTCTCTTCTCCTCCTTACCTAGCCCTTTTCCTGTCATCTCCTCAAGGATTAATGAGGTTGCAACACTCATCCAACCGGTAGTCACTGGTGATCTGGTGAGGCAAAGGAGGATTTCTAACACGGCCTCAAAATTATTTAATAGGGAATAACTGGAAAGGGGGAATGTTAGAAGCCAAATGTTTTTCTCAAGAGCCAAGTACAATTGTAGTTTTGCTCAAGAGATGAAGGTAGAGAGGGAAGTACTAGCTTGCTCTTGGCATCCTGCTGATGCAAGATGTCATAAAACCAGTCTCTTTTCCCCTTCACTGTTATTCCAGACACTCTAGCACTCAACGACTCATCTTCATTGACAACCTGACTGACTCCGAAGCACTCCTCTGGGGCGGTCTTCAAATCAACCATCACTTAGCAAGGATCCCAATGCCTGAACCACTTTTTCCCCAGCCCTTTCACCCATCTACTCTGGCAACACATGGCAAAGAAGGTGCCACTAAAGATTCTTCTGTTTATAACATTTACCAATAATCACTCTGAGGTTAAGTCAGCCCTGGCACAGTGAAGCCAATGTGTATAAGAAGGTGAATGGAATGTACAAAAGAAATAGCAAACAATTCAATGGTTTCTACAGCAGCCTGACAGGCTAATTTTGTATCATCTAAAATTAATTATAGGAGCTCTGGTAGCATAGTGCCTAAGGCATTTAACTGCTAACCAGAAGGCTGACAGTTCAAACTCACCAGCCACTCTTCAGAAGGAAGGTTGGGCAATCTATTTCCACAGTGACAGTGCCTCCGAAACCCAAGGAGGGGTTGCTATGAGTCGAGTCCGACTGGACAGCATATAACAACAACAAAAAAATTAATTATATGGCATAATGTTCACAGACATCCACAGAACAGGGAAGCCAGGTTGGATAAGGACTAAAAATTAACAGAGTCAGAGTGATGTGGCCCAGGAACAGCTTTCCCATGATTTATTTACACAAGAGAAAGGTTTTGGGGAGAATCTTTTGCAGATGATGGAAGTTTGAAAGTGGTTCAATCAGGTGAAATGTAACCATACATAAATTGTTGTGGTGAAAATCCCCAAGTTCTTTTAAATTCTTTCCAATTGGAGTAATATGTAGCACCGAATGCTTACATGTAGCTGATGGGTTTGAACCACCAGCCTCTCCTCGGAAAAAGGGTTGGGCAATCTACTTCCATAGTGATAGTACGGCCTCAGAAACCCAAGGAGGGGTCACTATGAGTCGGATTTGACTCAACGGCAGTGCATTTGGTTTCTTGGTTTAATGCTTACATAGGAGCTCGGGTAGCACAATGCCTAAGGTATCTGACTGCTAACTAAAAGGCTGGCAGTTCAAACCCACCAGCTACTCCTTGGGAGGAAGACTGGGCAATCTACTTCTGTAAAGATTTACTGCCTCAGAAACCCAATGGGGGTCATTACGAGTTGGAATTGACTCTACGGCAGTGGGTTTGGTTTTTTGGAATGCTTACATAGTGCTTATTGTTTAATAAAGCACTCTCATGTATATTATCTCATTTTAATCATTACATCATCCATTATCATTTTATGGACAAAGAAACTTTGGCTCAGATAGGTTCACTGATCTTCCCAAGGTCATGCAGCCAGTAAGAGACAGAGCCAAGTCAAAGACCCAGGTGTCAGACAAAGGTCTTGTGACTACACGCCTCAGATTTATGCCACCGTCATCTACAGTCCTCAGAGAAACAAGGACAGGCACAAGAAAAGCCCAAAGAACCAAGGATAATGTGCATATTAAAAGCCACCAAACAGCATCAATTGGTAATTGAAAATTCACCTTCCTTAGTGAGTAATAACCGGGTCAAAGCTTTGACTTCATTGAATGCACCAGAACAGCTCATTCAATGAACACAAAATAATTTCATAAAAGAATATCTGCATATGTGTATGTATTTCTATTATCTAGAACCATGGGATATTTTTATACTTGAACCTTTCAGAATAAAATGTAATTTTTTCCCCCATCTAGCTAGAGGAAGAACGAGTTTATCCTGTAATGAGGGACCAAACCACTTGTAACTCAAACAGTGAGAAGTGTTTCACTTCATCTCCCAGAGGCCATTATGCATGCTGCCACTGTGCAAAAAGCACTGCTCTATTTCATTCTGTACCTCTCAGTTCTGCCCCACTGCACCCTTCCATATCGCGGAGGCCAGCTTTGCTCCCGCTGGAACCTGTTTTTTTCTGTAAGAATCCAAGCATCCTAGAAACAGACAGCTGGAAAAGAACTCAAGGTCATCTCTTCAGAAAGGGAAAGGGGCAGAATGGGACAGATGAAGATTCCAGGGGGAGGCAGGACAGAAGTGCATCGAGCACTTATTCTGTATTAAGAAGTGGCAATGGATGAATGTATCACTACAGGGGAATCTCCTGATTTGGATCCAAAGATATCTGGGTTTAAATCCCAGCTGCCCCTCTTACCTGATGTGTAACTACTCAATATCTCTGGGCTTCAGTTTTCTCCTTTATAAAATAAGAGTCCCTGGGTGGTGCAAATGGTTAAGTGTTCAACTACTAGCTGAAAGGTTGGAGGTTTGGACCCACTCAGAGGACAGACTTCACGATCTGCTTCTGAATGGTCACAGCCTTGAAAACCCTATGGAGCACAGTTCTACTCTGACACACATGGGGTCACCATGAGTTGAAATCAACTTGACAACTTATAACAAGAATACTTACCTCATAGGATTACAGTAAGAATCAAACAATTTAATTAATGTAATACTGATGTTATTAAATAATATAACCAGATGTAATAAAATGAAATACAAAGTACTTGGGAAAGTACCTGTTCAGCTCACGTTAGACCACTTTCTGCATTTTATGTATCTAAAATTCCTTAGGTGTTTCTTTAATGGCTTATTTTAAAAATAATGCCACAAGGGTGATTTTTATCTTTGATATTTTACAACTTCTGTTTCTTTTTTGTTTTGTTTTGTCATTCTCTCTCAGAACCTTGAATTGTTTACCCTACCCTTTCTTACACACTTCTAAAAAGTAAGTGTATTAAAAAACTCATTCAGCTCCATTCTCCAGTGGCTAGAAGCAGGAAGATGTAAAGGAAAATCATTCCCCAGTATGTATATGCCAAGATGCTCCACATCCACATATTTATAATGTAGTCATAGTTTTTCTTCTTATTAATAGATATTGGAATAGCATGAGATACCTGTACATCACTGAGCTGATAAAATACTAACTCAAAGTAAGAACTTTAACATTTTTATTACCCTAAGCAGCTTGTCTGTGGGTCAATGTAAAGTTACTGTTGGTGTTTTGAAACACTGGGAACTACTTGATGTGACTACAGGGATACAATTCTCATCTTATGGATAAGGGAGCTGAGGATCTAATGAATGAAGTGATTTGTTCAAGATCACAGTTAGCCATGACAGAGCCAGGACTCTAACCTGGAATTTCTAACTCACAGATAAGCCATATTTCCTCTATACCACAGTTTTGAAACAATATTCTAATCAGAAACTTATGTCGAGATTTTATTTTCTTGGATTATTGATGACTATGTCACACAGGACAGAAATAAAAGGCTTGTTAAAGTCAAGACAGAGTACATCGATCACTTCCCACCCAACGCCCAAACCTCAGCCGTCTGTCACTGAAGGAGATTATGATATACCGCAGAACCTCGGTGAAACACTCTTTGTTGAGCTGCAATTTCTGCCCGAGAAATAGGATATAAGCAGAGCTCCCGATCTGCCAGGCTCCAGACCAACAGTTCAGGGGATGTATCTGGATCCACAGCTTTTCAAAGCAATTTCCTTGGTAACACTGCCTCTAGCAACAATATATCTACACCAGTGCATCCCAAACACTCGTCCATGGATCAATGACAATCCATGATAAAGTTATCACTGGCCCACAGAGAAATGAGAAAAACAAGAAAAATGTAGTGAGATGTTGATACAGCTAAATTTATTCAATTCAAAGGACAGTCTTCCATTCTGAGATCATGTATTTCCTAGAGTAGTTTTGTTTTTATTTTCCATGCCCTTTTTTTAAAAGGTGAGTGTGGTATAGGATATATTTTTAAAAAAATACCTGTAGTTGAGAAATTAAACATTTACCACACTCTATCATGCTACCACCACCACTATCATTAGAAAATAATTAGTCTGAGAATCTAGGAACCAGGTAACCTCTTCTCTAAGCAAAGAAGCTCTGGAGCTAGAAACACCAAAGTCCCCACCAAGACTGGAGCCCTCCAGCAGAAGTAGAGGAATGATGAAGTAACTGTCACTACCAGCAAAAACAAAACAAAACAAACAGTTGCCATCAAGTCAATTCCACTCATGGCAACACCATGTACCCCAGAGAAGAACTGTATGTACATCATACTCAAAACAAAAACAAAACCACTGTCATCAAGCTGATTCCAGCTCATAGCAACCCCCTTTGGGTTTCTGAGGCAGTAAATCTGTATAGAAGCAGTTGGCTCCATCTTCCTTCTGGAGAGCAGCTGGTGGCTTTGAACCACCAACCTTCTGTTAGCACTGTGCCACCAGAGCTCCTTATGCACATCATAGGTTGGTTTTTTTTTTT
>NW_006921713.1:7675048-7678935 GCF_000298275.1 Orycteropus afer afer | reverse complement strand
ATCACAAGGTAATTCAATGAAATTTCAAAATTTTGACTTTGTGTGTGTGTGAAAATGGACCTGAAAAGAAAGCTGATTTCTCTAGTTCATTAAGGAAATAGAGTGAAAGTGAGGTCTAGAGAAGTGATAGGTTTCACCATCAAAAATAATTAAGGGAATTATAATGAGATAACACACATAAAGCTCTTACACATAGCAGGTGTTCCATAAATGTTAATCTTCTTCCCTTTCCCAGTCGTCTTCTGATTAGTTGCTGGTTGGAGTGCTGGGATGATCTATTTTTCTTTTTTTAGAAAGTCTGCTTTATTGTTGTCACAACACTGCTTTTACAAAAACACTAGGACTAGGAAATACACCTTCAAAATACCATTTCACCATTTGTTATGCTCTCCAAACATCCTCATCTCTCCACATACATACACACACACACACACACACACACACTTTTTGGTTGACATCATATTGCTGGTTACTGTGAGTATAATCTTCCAGGCTACTATGTCCACATCAAACACATCTAGCGGCCATTGTATATGTCATTCAGTTTTAATATGTTTCCAGTTTTCTATGGATGATCAAATTGAATGCTTTTGCAAAGCAAAGATTAAATATACTTTTTTCTCTTAAAATGATTGCAACTTTAGGTTTCCATAGGATATTAAATCAGTATAACAGGACTTTTTTTGGGAAACTAGGAAAGCTCCTAGAAAGTGAGCACTATTTTATTCTAGGAACACCTGGTAGTTGATAAATATTAACTAGCCAAAATACATTGATTAGAGCTAACCAAAAACCAAACTCATTGCTGTTGAGTCGTTTTCCAACTCATAGCGACCCCTCCTTGGGTTTCTAAGGTGGTATCCCTACAGAAGTAGATTAACCAGTCTTTCTTCCAAGGAGTGGCTGGTGGGTTTGATCAATATCCCAAGAGTCATACAATATTATTACCCTTGTTTTTAAAGGGACACTTTTTAAAATAATAGAAACAAGTTGCAAATCTATCAAGAACCTATCATTGGCCAAATCCAAGCTTACTCAGATTTTCTTGATTTGTTTGCAACAAATGACTAGATCTTTCTGAAATGTGTCATGTTATTTTCATGTCGCTCTGTTTGTACCTATGTATTCTATTTACACTGCCTAGTGTAAAATGATGTTTAATACTCATTTTAAAGCTAATGTTATCAAAATATATTTTAGCCTACATTCAACAACCTTAGAGTAGGCCAAAAATTTAGTACATTTTCTCCTCATTATCACCTCAGTAAGAGGCCCTTGCCAGGATCTGGCTAGGAAGCCTGTATCTGACAAAGCTTAATGAAGTGTTAATGAAGAGAAATGTCCTAGCCATTGTGGGCTTTGTTCAGAACAGGTTTAAGTGTACCCTGGTAAAAGGCTCTTCTCCCCAACCCAGAAAAGAAGACAGATAAGGCAAGAGGTTATAGATTTGGGTTTCTCATCACTTGTTGGAATGGTATTACCATCCCCCCACACACACACACACACAAATGCTAGGTTTAATCCTGTTGTGCCTATTTTTCAATTCCTCTGTATAAATCTTTACCCATGAATTCCCCATACAGATGGTTGCCAATCCTTTCCAAAGTTCTTAAGGTTCTTAAGCACATTGACTTAATATAATATGCCCATAGCCTCTATTTCTTCCCCATGAGTAACTTCTTGATCCTGTCCAGTCCCACTTAAAAAGCTTTTCATTCAACTTAAATTTCATCAGCCAAGGTGGCCAAAGAATGCCTGTGACCAAACCCCTTTGCATTCTGTTTGACCTCCTTGTACTGGCCTGAAACCACAGATCATTCCTCACCATTAAATACTCTTCATTGTGGTTTGCATGGTGTCTTTTCTTGCAGGCATTAAATTAAGGGACAAAAAAACCTAGATTCTAGTCCTAGACATGTCACTTATAATTTCTTGGTGTTTGATAAACCAGTTAACTTCTCTGAGTCTTAGTTTTCCTATTGGAGAATGGGGTCCCTTTTCAGACAGACAATCTAAGGCTCAGTTTCTCATCTTGAACAATCATTGTGCGTCTCAAATGAGGACAAATCACAGAAATTCACTATGAAAACTGAAAAAGCACCATAGGGTGCTCCAACCACATACACTCCAGAAGCTCTCTCTGACCACTCTCCTGCTTTCCCCTCTCCTTTCTTTCTGGAGGCTTCCCACTTATTCCTGAGGAAGCTGCACACAAATTTCCCTGCATAGTTATCTCAGGTAGAGGAATTCTTCCAGATGAGAAGTGAAAGGGGTAAGTACAGGGCACCATTTTTGGAGAAAACAAGAAGATGTACCTGTGGCCTGTGGGTAATGGAAAAAGCAAGAGATGCTAGTTTCTGAAGCTTTCTTTGATCACCAAAAAGGCTCAACAGATAGAATTTACTTTGTCCAATTTTTCTTTCCATTCGCCTGCCTATGATTATCATAAATCCAAAAATCACCAATATATGTCTTGTACCATATATAGTCCACATATGCTTCCTTTGATCAACATCTAGAACATACGTTGTTATACTTTTACTCAGTTATCTCAGACCACAAGAAGTAGAGATACAAGGGAACCAGGGGGAAAAATGTCATTAATCTCAAATCCTAATTTCCATTTCTCCTTGTTTCTCACCACTAATCAGGAGAGAAGAGAGATAGCAATTCATTGTATAATATTATCTGCTGAACTGTTTACTACTAGAAAAGATTGGTATGTTGTTGAGGTACAAGTCCTACCAGAGACTGAGTATGACCTGGTAATTTGAAAAAGTAGGTCAACTCCAGGAGAAACTTAAGGTGTGGTTTCAGGCAAGTCACTTAATCTTTTTTTGGCCTTAGTGTCCGGTACTGTGAAAGAAGGACATTGGACTAGTCTGAGATCCCTTCCAGAATGAATGGTCTTTGACACATATAGAAAGAATGCATATTCATTCAGACTTTTGTGAAGGGGTGAAGCGTATTATGGGGTGGGGATGGGAAGAGAGAGCTACTTCTCAGGAATCCACTTGCCTCTTTCTCCATGCAAGTAAAACCTTACAACCTTCTTTTCGCAACCTTATTCATGTCAAACCTTAAAATCTGTCAAAACCCACTATCATCAAGTTGGATCCGACTCATAACGACCTCTCCTTGGGTTTCTGAGGCAGTATCACTGTGGAAGTAGATTACCCAACCTTCCTTCCGAGGAGTGGCTGGTGGGTTTGAACCTTCAGACTTCTGGTTAGCAGTCAAATACAATTTAAAATTCATAATTTGATCATACATCTTCATATTTTGCCACCATTCCTCATTTCCTTTAATTACTGTTAATCTATTTACCCCAACTTCTGTCCATTTGGGGTGGTTTTCCTCCTATTCATTTGCTTACCTCTCCTTCAATCAATATCCTCTTCTCTTAAACTTAATACCAGAAACTTTAGAATGGAAAAGGATTGCAACACTCAATTCCTTCATTTTGCAGAACAAGACAGGGGAGGTGGACAAGAGAGAAGTACTTGCTGAGTCTAACAACAATGCTTAGTTATAAAGTTAGGGTGAGAACCAGGCTTCCTGATTCTTAGCACACTCTAGGATATTTCTTCTATAACTCTGATTGCCATTAAATGATTATTTCCATCTACCCCCTGGAGGAGCCCTAAGTAGAACAAGTCCCTAAAAAATAGCAGTAGTATTCCATCCATTACATTGCCTATATGATCCAAAAACAGTTAGCTCCATTCCATTCCTTCTCCTTCCAACTCAAATACAGAAGACATATACATCCTATTTAATATAACCCTGGGAGCTCTGGTAGCATAGTGCCTAAGGCACTTGACAGCTAACCAGAAGGCTGGCAGTTCAAACCTACCAGCCACTCCTCAGAAGGAAGATGGGGCAAT
>NW_006921713.1:7664952-7674753 GCF_000298275.1 Orycteropus afer afer | reverse complement strand
CATCAACCTTCTGGTTAGCAGTCAGATGCCTTAGGCACTGCGCCACTAGAGGTCCAATATAACCCCAGCTCTGTATAATTACCCATTCAGTTCTTTGGCAAATGGGATTAAATCTTTTAAAGACTCAAAACCAAAAGGGCCACATCATCCCTACCTCAATCCCATCCAAATCAGCTCTTTTTCATTCTGATCTTGTGATCAGAATTGTATCAAGTATGCCTGCTGATATGTCCAGACTCTATCATCATCTAGTCCAGCCAGTGCTACTATAATCTATGTGAAAAAGGTAATTAAATCATTTCTGTAATTATTCTCCCATGCTTATAAATAATTAAGGGCTGCACATTCTCCTGGAAGCCACAAAGGGCCCAGGAATAGTTAATGACAGGGAGAAATGGATCAGGAGGTGTGCCTTGGGATGGAAGTGTAAATTCAATGAGAGGGTGATGAAGGAGAAAGCAAGAAACTGAAAATCAGGAACAGGCTAAGACTCAGAAAAATGCAAAGAGAAGGAAAAGGCAGGGAGAAAAGAAGGGGAAAGATTTCTAAAGACACAGGTGAAAATATAATAACAATTAAGAAAAACATACAAGAAGAACAGATCCAGAAACAAGAAAGGAAAAGAGGCAGGCAAAGGAAGGCTGTTGTTGTTATTGTTGTTGTTATGTGCCATGGAGTCGAACCCAACTCATAGCGACCCCTTCTGGAGCTTCCGAGGTGGTACCACTGTGGAAGTAGATTGCCCCATCGTCCTTCCGAGGAGTGGCTGGTGGGTTTGAACCTCCAGCCTTCTGGTTAGCAGTCACGTACTTAGGCACTATGCTACCAGAGTTCCCAGTTGTTATTGTTATCCTTATTTTACATCTAAGGAAACTGAGGCACAGAGAGATTAAGAAATTAGGTCAAGGTCACCAAACTAATAAGCAAGAGAGCATATGAATTCCCGGCTATCTGGACCTGAATTCTGTCTACTGAATTGAGCTCAAACTTCTTTTAGGCTTTTAAAACTATAAAATGTGAATTGCCAATTACCTCAAAATAAAATAATTTTTCTCTCTCTCTATATATAAATATAAATACATACACATAATAGTAATCACCGATGTTGTTGTTGTTGTTGTTTGCCGTTGAGTCGGCCCTGACTCATACTCCTTATAAATAAATTAGCATTGACCCAGCCACAGCTTCTTACCCAAACCCCTCACTGTACTGTGACCAAGGGCATAAATACAAAAGGTGGTTTCTGAAGGTCACTTCTGCTGTGAAAGGGAAAAGAGCTAACAGGTTCCCACAATAATAGGGCATATATCCTTGGTTGGCCTCATTAAATGCCAACTTCTAACCAACTGAACCAACTTGCCACAGATTATAAAACTAATGTCTGACAGCTCCAAAGGTCAAAAGCAGACCACCTGGGAACTTTTAACTATGCCGGGTCCAAAGGTAGGCCATTGAGGGACTCAGACACTGACAAGATGAAGCATGAAGATAGCTGCGTGTACCACATAAAGTGTAAGTCAGGTGGAAGAGTGGGTCACAGGAGACAGGGGAGAGGACAAGGTGAGAGAAGGACAGAGAAATATAAACCAGAAATGAGATGGGGAGCAGGGGGCGGAGACAGGAGGGAAAGGAGGACGGAGAGGAGAAATCAGAGAATCTAGGAAAGGACAGAACAAAGCAGGGTCCAGGCACAGATAGGGGAGGAGTTTGATCTTTGGGGGCAGTTAATGGCAGCAAAGGGTTCTTAGTGCAGAAGGAAGGATTTCGCCCCTCTCTATAATGTAGAAAATAATGGTAGTGTAGTGCCTAAGGCACTTGACTGCTAACCAGAAGGCTGGCAGTTCAAACCCATCAGCCACTCCTTGAAAAGAAGGTTGGGCAATCTACTTCCGTAGTGATACTGCCTCAGAAACCCAAGGAGGGGTCACTATGAGTCAGGTCCGACTCGACGGCACATAACAACAACAACAGGTATGTCAGAGTTCACTGATTAACCAGGGCTTCCCATTTCTACTTGAATCTCTTCTCTCCAGAAGAGGCTCCAGAAGGCCTTCTGCCTTAGATGTCCCAGAAACAGGGCTCCAGAGCCAGTTCTATACTGTCCCCTACTCAGTGGAGGAAAATTGATGCCCCCTCAAATAGCTGTCCTTTAGTATTTCTGTTCTCCGCAAGGTTTCCCAGTAGAGGCTAGCCTTGTGTTAGGGTTGACACAGCTCCCACACATCAGGAACACCATGATTTTGTGGGGTGCGGGGTGGTGGTGGTCAGGAAAGTACTTCCTATTTTAAATACATACTTCCCTTATGGCCCAATATAGCATCTAAAATTCCATTATTACAAATTTGTTCCTCTGAGTTAAAATACAAAAATGTTCACAGAAAGGGTGGTACATTAGTTGCTCTTGTCTATTAGACCCTGCCTGGCAGGGGCTTAATTTTAGAAATTGCCCTCTGAGTTTGAAATAAGAACAAGGAAGATTATGTGGAGGACAGATCCAGTACTGAACTATACTTCTTGAGGAGGTCCCATCAGTGGGCAATGTAAGAAGTTGTGGAGCAGAGGAGGAGAGTCCTCTAGGCAGCCAAGAGAAAGGAAAAAAGGACACTGAACATTGAAAGGGATGGGAGTTCTGAAAAAGAGGAGAGAAAAGCATGGGGAAAAGAAGTTAAAAAGAAAAAAAAAAGAATAGAAACAAAGATTAGTATTTTTATTTTTCCCAATTGCATAACTTTCCTCAGAGCTAACTACTGAGATCAAAATGACAAAGGTGGCCATGGTTGCTACTTAGATGTCCCAGAAACACAGGAAAAAACTCTTTTTAAGCCTTAATGCTACCTCCCAGCAGACAAAAGCCCAGCTCCAGACACCTGCAATTCTCAATCAGCAGAGGCCTTCACTGCAACAATCAGGTGGCTTCTCTCTCAGATCAATGAGAACACAAGAGTAGAATATGCCAAAGAAAGAGAAAGTACTCTTCCTGTAGAGCATCTAGAGAGTTCAACTCAGTCCCCCTTCTGCTTTACAGACTAGTTTTCACAATAATTACTGAACTGGTGTCCCTTCCAGAAGAAATGAAATGACACTAGTCATGACACATGGTGTTATTAAGTCTTCCCTTTCATTGACTAGGAGATTCCTTTTGAGCACAGAAACTGCAGGGCCAGACATGGGAACTTCCAAAACCCTGAAGGCCACATCACTTTCCTCCAATGAGTCTCTGGGACTTATCGTATCTGTTTTTCTTCTGGGCCTTCATCCCTGCTCTCCGTGTTAGTTCGGTGACCAGAGACCAGAGACCAGGACATTTACAAGAAAACTGTATCTTAGCTTCTGATGCAGACAGACTAAACGTCTCTGGGGAGAGATTATAGCATAGGTAGGACAAGAATTGGGACTCTGCCCTTCCTTTCTCTCTAACCTGAAGGGCAACCCTGTCTTTGGTCCTGCTGCTCAAGCTGTGCCCCTTTTGAGCCTGAAAAAAAAGTTCCCATGGCCTACATGAGTGCAACTGGAGCTGCTGCTGCTACCTTTGAACAACTTCAGTTGCCCTTGGATAACTTCAGCTGCCATTAGTCTGAGTCGTCAGTTTCCCCTCTCCTGTTTACCTTGTTCTGGGCATTGTGCATGCACACTTTCTGCCAAAATCCCTCTATCCCTGGGCTCTGACTCCAGGATTCAGACCTGCTTTCCATACAACTTCATCCATCCAGTGAAGGAGACCCTCTGTGAGCTCCATTCAGAGGGGCATTGGGGAGGGCTTTGGCAGAGACTCCAGGCAAGCGGCCAGCCAGGGCCAAGGGGAAGAGAATTATTCACAGAATCACAGATGTTAGAGATGAAAAGAACTTGCAAAAACACATCTCAGTCATCCATCCCACCTTGCAATATAGGCCCTTTTCCAAGAATATATGACCTATTCGCATCTGATTTCAAAGGATATACCATTATCAACAAATATTTACTGAGTGTGCCTTCTGTGTTCCCTATTGTCCTATTCACAGGAGAGGACAAGAAGGGGTCTCCTTCCCTTGAAAAGGACTCTTACATGCACTGCCTGAGCCCACCTAGATACTGGCCCCATGGCCTTGACACAGATACCTTTCGTACACCTGAAAATCATTCTTGCACATAAGTAGACCTCTGACCATCTTGGAAACTAACACAGAGAGCAGGGATGAAGGCCCAGAAGAAAAACAGATACAATAAGTCCCAGGGTTTGAAACGTCTGACCTACTCCTACTTGCCCTTTATTATTTATAAATTTGCCCTCATTTTGAAAGGAAAGACCAACCCCTATGCTCAATAAAGTCTTCATCACAATTACATCACTTGGTGCACAAGCAGCATTTAAATACCTGAAAAAGCTTCGAGGCTTTTCTTACACTGAAGTAAGACTAAATAAGGACCATATGCACCTGTTCTGATTTACCTACAAATTCGACTTAAAGGCACACTCAGAGATGGATCTCATTCATAACTCAGGGACTATTTGTACAGCAAAAAGGAACTAGAGAGTTGAAGCAGCTTTTGCCATCACCCTCTAAGAACTGGTAAGGATTCTAGTCCAAGGTAGCAGTAGTTACAGCTGATTTTCTTAGATTTCAGAGAAGTATGCAAAGAAGAGTCCTGTAGTCATTTAGGACAGTAAGGCAAAAACACTGTTCCTTCCTTGTCAACTTCACAACTACTGAGATGGAATCTTGGATCTTAGATGATGTACATCTAATTTTATTTTCTGACACATACCAAGATAGAAAAAAATACCTCTCCCTTAGTCCCAGAAATGTCGGTGAAGAGTTTGATGTGACCCAGAGTAAAACCTGAGCTATCCACTTGGATATGTGCCCTAAACTTGAGGATCTCAGGTTCACTCCTGAGAATTCAAAGTTTGGGGATAGTTGGAGCTCCCACGCAACTTCAGTCCCAGGCCCTGAGAATCAAACCGAGAATGGGCCCAACAGATTTACTCAGCCCCATGTCTTTTCTTTTTCTCATTCTCTTTCCCTTTCTGCTTCATGTTTCTCTTTCCACTCTCTTCTCTCCTTCAGCTGTTTTCTTATTCTACATGATTAGGTCTTATTCAAGATCAACTGTGAGAGAGGAGAGAGAAATCAACTTTGCCCGAGATCGAGCTGGCCTGTTCAGACAGTAGGGATGGTCTCTTCCCAAGCAAAATGCTAGCTGTTGCAGGGAGACTGAGGAAATGAAATTGCTACAGGAGAGAGTGCAGCATAGTGCTTAAGCCATGGACTTCACTGTCATTCGAACAAGGATTCCAGTCTCCACACTGCCACTACTGGTGTATGACCTTGGGCCAGTTAGCTACCATCCTGGACCTCTTCATCTGTTAAAGAAGAATCATTCTACTACCTAAATCCTAGGGTCCCTTCAAGGGTTAAATTGCCTAATGCAGGTAAAGCATCATCTCATATAATGTGCAGCACCTGAAAGGTAGAAAGCACCTGGTTTTGTGAATGCAGGAATAGAATGAAGCTAACTCCTTCTGAAACTTCAGATCTAACTCAACTGTCTCCTACTGACCAGGGTAAGTCCAGGATTCAAAACATATCCAAAAGAGCAATTCCAGATCAATTCTAATCTAGACCCAGACCTCTAACAGGTACACTCCAACAGAAAATCAGAGATATGTGTTGTTGAACCTGACATCTGATGACTTTTTTTTCCCATCATTTCCTATTTGTCTCTCCTCTTTACCTTCCTTAGTTTCTTCTCATCTTTCTCCAACTCCTTCCCTTCCATATTTATTAAGCAACGACCTAAATGCACTGTATTGGGAACCATAAATAAGAAAACTCAACAGATAGATGCTGGTCTGTCACACAACTTTATAACATAAACAAAATAATATATTCTAGACACCACTGGGACCCAAACCTGGCTGTATCTCAGGACTTCTTGGGGGGGAAAGTTCTAAAAATAGCAATTGGTGGGGCTTTACCAATTAAATCAGAATTCTTGGGTATTGGGCCTAAACATCTCCATGAAAAGTATAATAATAGTAAACAAGACTGTCCTGGAAGAAGCGCAGCCAGAATGCTCCTTGGAAATGAGAATAGCCAGACTTCATCTGACCTACTTCAGTCACGTTGTCAGAAGGGACCATTCCCTGGGGAAGGATATCATGCTTTGTAAAGTGGAGGGTCAACGAAAAGAGGGAAGGCCCTCAAGGAGATGACTGACACAGTGTCTGCAACGATGGGCTCAGGTATAGCAAGTATTGTGAGGCTGGAGCAGGACCGGGTAGTGTGTCATTCTGTCGCACATAGGGTTACTATGAGTTGGAGCTGACTTGAAGGCATCTAACAACAACACAAACAAAACTCCCCACTTGATTTAAGGTCCAATCACTTTAAGAACTACTACTATACCCTGTACAACTAAACCATATAAACTATCAAGTTCCTCTTTCCCCTCTCTTGTTATTTTATTTTACTCTTTTATTCCATCTCCCTAACTTCTTGTGTAATGGATTCTATTTGAGAATTTACAATATTTTATTTTATATCAACAGTGAGAACTCTGGAAAGGAAAGAGAATAAAAGGCAAAGGGGTTGGAGAGAGCTGGAAAGAGTATGCAAGCAGTGGCTCTATGAAGGCAAAAGGAGTGGAGAGAGACAGAGGGCAGGCAGCAGAAACAAGAGTAAGCAGTGGGAGTAGGAGGGAGGGGTAGGTGGCAGCAGAAGGTACAAACTACAGTGAAGTCTGGCTTCCCATGATGTCTGTTGTCCTAGTAACATGATGCAGAAAGGTTAAAGGCTGCTGCTCCCTACAACTCTGGACAACATGTTGCCAAGGCAACAGAATGCATCCAAGACACATGCTAGCAGGCCATGAGGACTTGGAGGTGTGCCAGGAATCTTTATTTCAAGGCAGGCAACATTGGCTAGCTGTGTCATTACACCACCTCCCACACTCAATATCCATTCCCCTACCCTAGAGTCTTACCTGGGCTATTCCATTCTCTGTGGCACTCTTCTCAGTGCCTTCAACCCTACTTGGGAATGGGGCAATGGTACCAGTCTGAAGCTATGTAGACACAAGTCCAGCAACTGGCCATAGGACATTGGTGCATGAGAAAGCTTCAAGGCATCAAAAGGTGAGGCAGCTATTTAAACTCAATTATAATGCTTCTACATTCCTATACTGCTTTGTTAGTTTGCTTTTTAAGTTTCTAAATAAATTTTGTAAAATCAACAAAACAAAAAAATCGCATAATCCATTTATCAAAAGGAAATAATGCTTGATTTAAGAGAAATTTGTATTTCAGTATGTGATAGTTGGAGCTGTGTGTCAACTTGGCTGGACCACAATTCTGTGTGCTTTGAGCTGTTGTGATGTGGTTATTCCCATGATGGGATCAGATGATTATGTCTTGAGCCGGCAATCTGTTGAAAGGGAGTTTCCCTAGGGGTGTGGCCTGCTCCCAGTTTATCTATGGACATTCCGGGAAAAGAGACATTCTTCTGTGGATTGGGATTCTGTTGTGCTGCCTGCAACTGTCCGTGAGTGAACAATTCTCCATTCGGCCTGGAGATCTTGGATTCATCATTAATTGGAGTCAACAACCAGTATTCTACCTGCCAACCTTGAGCTCTTCAGCTGCTGCAGCTGCGAGAGTCAGGCAAAGCCTCCTGATTGAGTTTGATCCAAGAACTTCGGACTTGCCACCTTCTATAAGTGTGTGAGCCATTTTCCTAAGATACATTTCTCTATATATACATATATATATATATATAAGCTTTACTGGTTTTGTTTCTCTAGAGAACCCAGTCTAACACACAGTACTATTAGAAATCATCATAGCTGCCATGTATTAAAAACCAGGTGTATGTCAGGCACAGGAATAAGTGCTTTAAAGGTTATTTCATTTAATCCTAATACCTCTTTGAGTTATTATTAACCCTATCATAGAGATGTGAAAGCAGAGATCAAAAACATCACAACGTACCAAAAGGCCACCCAGTTTTTGGAAATTGGAAACAAGATTCAAAATGGCTTCAAGGCATATGTTCCTTCCACTATACCATACTGCCTCCGTATGAAAAGCTGTTGAGTCAGATTACATCACTCCCTTGCATACATTTTCTAGCATAAATTTTAAAATATCCAACTCCATGCCAAGGTTCACACACCCTACATGATCTCACCCCAGTGTACCTCTCAACCTCATTTTCTACTTCCCCCACAGACGGCCCACAACCCTCCAGCTACACTGACCTTTCTGTTAGCCGTCAAAAAAAGCACATTCCCACTTCAAGACGTTGACACCTGCTGTTTCTTTTCCACAATGATGCTCTTCAGAGCTTCACATGCCTTTCACCTTTTCATCATACAATTCTCAATTGCTCCTGTCAGACCTTCCCAGACCAGTTACCAGCTGCTGTCAAAATGATTCTGATTCACAGTGATGCCATGTGTGTCAAAGTAGAACCATGCTCCCTAGGGTTTTCAATGGCTGGTTTCTTGGTAGCAGATGACCAGGCCCTTCTTCCAAGGCACCTCTGGATGCCCTCAAACTGCCACCCTTTCCATTAGCAGCCAAGCACTTTAACTGTTCGCACTACCCAGGGACTCCTGGCAACATTAGCTAAATAGCCCATAATAGCCCCCTTCCTGCTCTTTTTGTTATTTCATTTACCACTATCTAAAATAAGACTGTTTAATTTATAAGTCTGATTAATGTCAATCAGTGTTCTATAAGCACACTAACATTGTCCCTCTTATTAACTTTTTCTCCAGTACACTGAACAGTTTCTGGCACACTCAACAACCAACTCACTGCTGTCGAGTCAAATCCAACTTATAGAGACCCCTCCTTGTGTTTCTGAGGCAGTATCACTAAGGAAGTAGATTGCCCAACTTTCCTTCTGAAGAGTGGCTGGTGGGTTTGAATCACCAGCCTGCTGATTAGCAATCAAATGACTTAGGCACTATGCCAACAGAGCTCCCTGGCATACAGTAGATGCTTAATAAATATTTTTGAATGAATAAATAAATGAGAAAGGAAGTCGTTTGCTACAGGAAGCCTTAAAATCTTGCTACCAACTTTAGAAACTTAATTACATTGATTAAATTTAGTTAGGCAATATCTTGCTGATTGGCATGTCATATGAATTGCATATGCTTATCTTTTAAAACTTTTGTTAAATGTTTATTTCTTTCTGCTTCCTCTTTTGAAAGAGTGCTAGAGAGCCAAGATTATTACTGGCACCCAAACGCTTTGCGTAAGTTTTGCTCTGCTACCCTAAACCATACCCCAAACATGAGGCAGCCCTTTTGCCAGTGCCTGTTCACTAGCAATAAAGTGGACAGAAGCATTGTAACTTTACATGTGAGTACCAAGTTGTTAATTGCTGGTATCTCACCAGATGTGAAGAATGGAAGGGTGAATGGAAATAGCAACCTAGAGAGAGATATGTAACATATTTGCCAGTAACCAAAGAGGTTAATCCTATCAGCCATTTTCATTTGGGTTTAAAATATTTTTCCCCTGTTTGCAACTGACATCTGCTACACTGAAATCATTCATTCATTCATACATTTAGCAAATATGTATTAAAGGTTTACTATGTGCCAAGCTATATGTTTGATTCTGGGGATATGTTGTTGTTGTTGTTAAGTGCCGTCGAGTCATTTCCGACTCATAGCGACCCCATGCACAGCAGAACGAAACACTGCCCTATCCCGCGCCAGCCCCACAATCCCTGCTATACTTGAGCTCATCATTGCAGCCACCATATCAATCCATCTCGTTGAAGGCCTCCCCCTCTTTCGTCGACC
>NW_006921713.1:7647196-7663702 GCF_000298275.1 Orycteropus afer afer | reverse complement strand
CAATTCCCGGAGCCTTGTTCTTCGCCAGTTCTTTCATTGCAGTCCATATATATCCCTGAAGTCTGGGGATATAATGATGATAATACATAGTCCTTGCTCTTATGAAGTTTGTAATCAAGCAGGACAAACAGCTAATAAAAATTATGATGATTAATTACATTTGTGTAATATAAAAATGTATAATGGAAAATGAAAGAGGGGGAAAAAAAAGGAAAGGGACAGAAGTTTTGATACGAGGATTGGGAAGAAGAAAAATCTGAAGGCATGAAGAAATTGGACAAGGTGAGATGCACCATCCTGGGCAGTGAAAAGGATAAAGATTCTGACAACCTCATTGAAAACACACACACGTGCACATATGCACATGCATACAAAACAAGCAAGCAGAACAAAAACCCGAAGAGAGGAATATGGAAAGGAAAAAGCAGAGCTAAGAGACACAGTTCACTGCCCTGTGATTCCGTCTATTTTCTCAGTAGTAGAGCAGCAGCTAAGATGAACAGACACTTTTCCACCCTTTCAGCATTGCCCCAGGCCTGGGATAGCTCTGAATGTCAAAGCATCATCTTTGGAAAGAGTTCCCAAGTGCATGCCCAGAGTGTTAGAGGAGTTCAGATCATACAGTTCGAGGCTTATGTTTCTGTCATTTTCCTCACTCATTAATTTATTTGACAAGCATTTACTGACTCCTTCTCAAAGCACCCACATTTCTTGATCCTTACTATATGCTAGGGCTCTTCCAAGCATTTTCATAAGCTTACTTAATAACTTTATGCAATAAGCAGTAGGGTCTATTTTTTTTACCACCATTATATACATGAGGAATTCAAATCTCAGAGAAATTAAGGAATTTGCTGAAGGTCATGGAGCCAGGAAACAACCTAGGCAGTGAGCTTCACAGCTCTTCCTCTTGGCTATAGTGTGTGTATAGAGTGCACAGTTTCATAAATATTAATCATTTAGTAAGTATTAGCTGTTATTATATACCAAACACTATTGTATGTTCTGGGAATACAAAAATTTATAAGCATGGCCATGGCCCACAATGCACCTATTATCTAGTAAGATATATAAATGAGAGGATATAATAAAAGTATTGTATAATTTTCTTACATTGATGCATTGAATAGAATTAGTATTGAATAGAGTACAGATAGAACACATAAAAAAGGAAAGAAAGCAAGCAATGGTATATTCTGTGAAGATGAGTGTCAGTAAAAAGTTCCCAGAAGTGAACTGATTTCTCTTGAAAAGTGAGGAGGAGTTTCTGGATGGACTAAGAGGACATTCTAAAAAGAGAAGATAGCACAAACAAAGTCACAGAGATGTAAAACAGTCAGAACCTTTCTGGAAGCTATAAATAATTTAGTGTGGCTTGGCATGACTATTCAGTGGGGTGGGGTGGGGGTGGGGATGAGGTTAAGATAAAATCTTACAGAGATGGCCTGGGACTAGATCAATGAGGATAACTATTCCAAGCTGTGGGAAGCCAGTGCAAAGTTATAAGAGTGTAACAATCAGATTTGAGTTTCTAAAGCATCCTGGTTAAACTATCAGGTGGGAGTCCAAACAAGAGGGATGAGTGCCAGCACTAAGGCTATCTCAGTGTGGATAGGAGGGGGATGAACTGAGAGATTTTAAGAAGACAGAGTTAACAAGTCTTGGTTACTGTTTGAATAACCATGGTGAGGAGAAGGAAGTGGTCTATGTTCATCCCCAGACTGACTATGCCTCTTAGAAGTCTATCTTGGTTTCCGTAATAACTCTCTTTCCTGATTCTCCTCCCATCTCTCTAGTTATTCTGTCTTAGCTTTTTCATCATCTCCACCTTTGGACATTCCATGTTGGTGCACCTTCAGATTCTGTCCTTGGCTCACTTTTTTTTTCTACTTGTTCCCTCTGACCCATCTCATCTACCCTCATGAGTCAATATCTATCTATTTGTTAATGAGTCCTATATCAATATTTTCAACCCAAATAACTCTTTACCTTAAGTCTCATATCCATAGCTTATTAGACATCTTCACTTATACAACCTATTCAAAGTCTGTTGTTGTTGTTATGTGCCGTTGAGTCGGCCCCAACTTACAGCAACCCCTCCTTGGGTTTCCAAGGCAGTATCACTATGGAAGTAGATTGCCCAACCTTCCTTCTGAGGAGTGACTGGTGGGTTTGAACTGCCAGCTTTCTGGTTTGCAGTCAAATGCCTTAGGCACTACACCACCAGAGCTCCTTTAAAGGGTCACAGCTATTAAAAACCCGATAGTACTCTGACCCAGTTGTACTCTGACATATATGGTATCACCATGAATCAGAATCAACTGGTTTGGTTTGGGTTTTTCTTTTTCCCCCCTGATCTAATGACTTTCTCCCTTTTCCTTCTTCAGTATGGGCATGATGCTTGGAGCTAAGGCAGCCAGCTCCCAACCATGACAAAAATGCCAAGACAATCCCAGAGATCAGACTTGACCTCACCAGCCACTGAACCAATACCAGCTACTCATCTCTAAATTCCTTATTATGAAAGACCAATAAACACCTATTTGTTTAAGCCTTTATGAGTGAATCACTAGTTAAAGGCCTTAGGTAAAATAGTTAGCTTCTTTCAGTTTTCTCATTTTTAAATTAAGACAGTAATACATGCATATCAATAAAAGAATTAAATGAGATAATATATGCAAAGTGACTAGCTCAGAGCTTCATAAAAATAAATGATCAATAACTATTAATTCCATTCAATGTCCCTGTAAAACAGAATCGTAGAATAATTTTTTTCTTTTTTTTTTTGTCCTGTCAGAAAAGTAGAATAAAAATAGCCTTTAATGTTATTCTCATGCATGCTGGACTTTTAAATCACAGAATCAAAGTATAATTTTGAATAAAATAAAGATCTAACATCAAAGAATAAGGTGTAAAGAAAGACTCATGGAAGTCTCAGAGGGGGTAAAACTATAGTCTTGGTAGAGAAATCATAATCCAAGAAGGTTTTTAGTAATATCAGCAGTAGCTGATCGAACCTGGCTGGTGATATTTGGTAATTTAACTGTCCTACTGGATCTATAACTTACTACTACTTCCTACCTAGTATCTTTAATATTTCCCTGAACTAATAATTTTTTTAATAGATCTTATTCATCAACACTTCAAATCTGAGTGACCCTGGGTTCTGCTGTGCTTTCTTTATTTTAATGTCCTTGATGTCTCTTCATTACTTATATCCTATGTTCATGAGTTTATTGAAATCACTGTATGTCTTTGCTTTAAAAGCCTTTATAAGTTCAGATCACGTCACATCAGTAATTGTATCGCTACAGATGTGGAACCCACTGAGCTGCTGCTATCCTCCAGGCTTAAAATGAAAGGCATTGACATCAGGAGAAAATTACGATCTAATTTTCCTCAGATGATTTAGGTAAAGTCTTGTATATGAAAATAAAAGAGAGCATATACAAGGGCCTATCCTTACCAAGCACTGGATACACTGCTTTACTTAAGACTCACTATGAACCATATAGTAGGTGGTTTGTTTGTTTGTTTGTTTGTTTTAACAATAAAATCAATTATCTGTTAGTCTTTGACTGAGGTCACAAAAACCAAACGCTGCCACTGAGTAAATTCCAATTCATAGCGACCCCCAGGTCACAAAAGGGAGTGTAAAGGAAGCAAGGAAAGGCTTCCATTGGATAGAAATGCTTAGATATGTTTAGGTAGACTACAAAGATTAGCATAGGATACTTACAATGCATACTATCTGGAACAGGTTATAAAAATGTCTGTTGTTGTTGTTAGGTGCCATGGAGTCAATTCTGACTCATAGCGACCTTGTGTACAACGGAATGAAACAATACCCGGTCCTACACCATCCTAACAATCCCTACTATACTTGAGTCCATCGTTGCAGTCATTGTGTCAATCCAGTAGGTGTGATTTTTGTCTCCATTTTAGAGATGGAGATCCTGAAGCTCACAGAGTTATGAGCAAAACTAAAGTTATGTGGCTGGGAATGAGCACAGTTCAAATCTATTGGCTCCAAAGCCTACATTCTCTCCTGTGGTGCCACCACCCTCCTTTAGACACACCATAGCTTTCCTGAATGATACATGAAAAGTAAAGGCTCATTGGCTACTTTCTGGCACCAAACCAAAACTAAACCCGCTGCCATCAAGTCGATTCCAACTCCTAGTGATCCCATGTGTTATAGAATAGAACTGTGATCCATAGGGTTTTCTTGGCTCTGATCTTTATGGAGGAGTCTCTGAGTGGCACAAATGGTTAAATGCTTGACTGGTAGCTGAAAAGTTTGGTGGTGTTAACCTGCCCAGAGGCTCCCTGGAAGACCAGGTTGGCAATCTCCTTCCCAAAGGTTACAGCCTTGAAAATTCTATGGAGTAGTTCTACTCTGCAGACATAGTTGACTCAAAATTGACTCAGCAGCAACTAACAACAATAATCTTTGTGGAAGCCATTCATTAGGCATTTCTTCCACAGAGCCACTGGGTAGATTAGAGCCATCAACTTTTAGCTTAGCAGCTGATGGCCAACTGCTTGTGCCACCTAGGGACTTCTTTCTAATACTAAGTTCCTTTATTTCTGTGAATGTCTTAGCAATTTCTGGATCCTCAGGTTTTACAAGCATTAAAACTACCTGGACACAAATAGGCCAGTCTCTTTAAACAGAATCCTATTTTAAATGAGAGGGTTGCTGGCCAACAAGAAACATATTCTACAGGAACAGAAAGGAAGATTTTGAATCCAGTCAGACCTGGGGGCAGCATCACTGCAAAGTGGACAGTGTCATAGAGAAAATTGCCTACCCCTCCCCCAAAGTACAGTTAAAGGAAAATGGGAGAGGAGAAAATGAACTTGAACTCTAGGCAGGTAATTCAGTCCTGACTTTTTTCATACTTCCTCAGTGTGTGGACTGGCAAAGGTTTTAAAGTCAAACATATCTGGATTCAGATCCCAGTCCCACTATTTTTCTAGCTATATGACTTTGGCCAAAGTACTTAAACATTCTCTGTTTTCATCTCCTTATCTACAGAAATGATATAGTAATACCTACCTCACAGGATTGGATAAGAATTAAAATGCTTGACTATGTGCCTGGCACAAAGTTGGCATACAATATATATTAGCTTTTTTTTCCCTCTTGCCTTTTTCACCTCTGTGTCTTAATTCTCCTCATCCAAGAACTAAAACCCCACAGTTTACTCTTGAAGTATTTGTCCCAAGGAAACCATAGGAAAGAGAATTAAAAGGTTAAAAACTAAGAATAGCCAGAAATTAGGGAAGACACATAGAATAAGGTATGAGTAGTGTGGCCATCTTGGTGTCAAAATTAGGTTGGCTGTGGAAACCCACAGGAACAAATGGAAGGCAATACACACCACCACTTGCTCATCTACTCTCTCTAAACTCATTGCCATTGACAAGAATAGGTAGAGAGGAAAAGACAGAACAAAGAATAGAAGCCATCTTTATTGCCCCAGGGTGGATTCCAAAATGTGATTCTCTGCACAGAAAATTAGAATGCTACTCAAAGCAACAATTCTCAACAAAGCAACTTGAAAGGAAAGAATCAAAGCAACAAACTCCAAAGAAAGACTATTTTCATATATCTTTCAACAAGGAGCAAGAAATGGAGTGTGATACATGTTTCAGCCACTGTACTTTACTCTGATCCATCCATTTCTAAACCCTAACCCTTTAGCCAGCATACCCTTTCTTTCTTCATTCTTGTGGCATTGAAGACCGGATTTTGTGTCCTCCTGCACAATTGTGGAGTAAGGAATTTAATTTTACCTAAATAATTTGGTCTTTGTCCTTGATTCCTAACAGAGAGAACCTCTAAAACCTTAGAATTTCACCAGTGCTTAAAGTATCTTTGATGAGGCCCCTAGACCATATCTGTGGATTTATGAAAATGAAGCACCCTTTGGGTGGGGGAAGGCCAGAAAAACCCACCACATGATATCAGCCCAATCTCATGGGAGGGGTCTGGAGGTTAAGTTCAATCAATTATTCCAAAGTAATGAAGCTCCAGTAAAGGCACCTCTGAACACAGAAGTTTCATGGGCTTCCTGGTTGGTGATAGACATCAATGCATGTGGGAGGGTTGCACATCCCTTTTTGGGACATGGAAGCTATGGGCGGTTGAAACCCACCAGCCACTCCTCAGAAGGAAGGTTGGGCAATTAAGGACTCTACCCTCCCAGACCTTGCCTTATGCATCTCTTCATTTGTAAACTTCTAATTATAATAAAACTGTAATCATAAGAAAAGCACTTTTCTGACTTCTCTGAAGCATTCTAGCAAATTATCAAACCCAAAGGAGTAATGGGAACCAGCAGGTATCCTGAGGGGATAGAGAGAATCCTCAAATTTACAGCTATCAGATTAGAAGTAAGGGTGTTTCAGGGATCCTTAAGCTTGCGGCTGACATCAGAGGTCTTTGGGAGACACGGCAGTCTGCAGGACTGTGCCCTTTATTTTGTGAGATCTGACCTACCTCTGGGGATTAGGATCAGAGTTAGAAGTAATGCATGGTCAGTTTATGTCAGAACTGGAACAGAGAAGAACAGAATTGTATTGGACTGAATTGATTTCAATACAGCAATCCTATTGTAACGTCTACCTTCCTAACCTTCCACTCAAGTAATTGTCATTAGTCTCAGTGCAGTAGGGCAAAATAGTCACCTCTGACTCTGTAATTCCCTACCACCAGTCCTTATTTATCACACAGTACGTCTCCAAAACTATTCACATATTTCATTTTATCTTCAAGATATAGTAAAATGGTAGGACAGAAAACAAAATATAAATCTTATACACCATAGTCAAGTATCATGTATCTTAATGATTTTTTTTTCCCAAAAATTTCAAAGCTGGAGACTAAAACTCAAGATTGTAACTCTCAGTTCAGTGCTATATGAGGCAGCATTATGTAACAGAAAGAACATATACTTCCAGATAAGTATTTCTGAGATGTGAATCCCAGTCCCATGGCTAATTACTAGCTGTGATATTTTGGATTAGTAACTTAACTTCTCTGAGCTAGAAGCTAAAAATTCAAGAAAGATTTCAGCAAATCAGCAAAGAAGGCTCCTAGAAAGAAAATGGAAATATGTCTAGTTTTAGTTATCATTTGGATTTAAGCAGGCATCCTAAATCCAGGATCTCAGGGAAAATAAAAGCAATTATAACAAAGGAAAATAAAATAGGTCTTTATACTAAGGTAAGGAGCTCTGGTGGCATAGTGCCTAAGGCATTTGACTGCTATCTAGAAGGCTGGCAGTTCAAACCCACCAGGCACTCCTCGGAAGGAAGGTTGGGCAATCTACTTCTGCAGTGATACTGCCTTGGAAACCCAAGGAGGGGTCACTATGACTAGGATTTGATTCCACAGCAGTGGTTGCATTTTACGTTGTTTTTATAGTAAGGTAGGGAACTACCAAAAAGCACCTCATACATTTTCAAACATTCTCCATTACTATTCTAAACAATCTTCCATGACTAGCACCTAGCAGTTCTTTCCTAGTTAGCTTTTCTTTAACTGAACATGCCCTTTCTGGCTATAGCAGGCTTCCATACTACTAAGCCTCATGTTTACTGATAGGGTAGGACCAAAGCTCCCATCCCAAGCTTCAGAGTCTCTACGTACATAGCTATGGTGCTGTTTAATTCTGATTCTTTTCCTGTATTGTGAAACCTCCTTTTCTTCAAACTGCTCTATACAACTTTCAAACTAACCTGTGCCCTGCTTTGCTGGGCAATTTTTATGTATTCTCTCATTTAATCCTCAATAAACCTATAATGCATATATTATTATCCTTAATACACAGGTCAGGACCCTGCTGGCACAGTGGCTGAAGTGCTCAGCCACGAACCAAAAGGTCAGTCAGTGATTCAACTACACAACATTAAAGAATGATGAAAAAAAATACATGAATCCTATCACAATGTGGATGAACTTGGGGGACATTATGCTGAGCAGAATACATCAATCACAGAAGGACAAATATTGTATGAGTCCATTACTGTAAAAAGTCAAGGAACGGTTTATTCAGGAAAGGAAGCTCACTTTGTTGGGGATGGGAGGGAAGAGGAGGGAAAATTTCGGACTAGTTGGGGGTCACATATTGATTTGTGTGAGGGGAGGGGCAGTATGGAAAGAGTCTGTGACCAGCATGGTGATAATGGGGAAAGGGAGGACACAGAAACATGCACAAAAGGTATAGGCAACAGAGGTAAATACTGTTACATGCACAATATTGCTTTACCAGTGGCACCATACACTAGGCTATGGGTAAATTCATAGACAGGTGAGAAGATCAGGTGGCGGTAAGTAAACAGGAATATACCCAAGACCAAGGATAGATTTGGCTGAAAATAATCTTACATATGTGCTTGAGTGACAAAATTATCCACATATATTATAGAAGTAAAAGAGGACAGGGTTGGAGTAGCTTCTCAGAGACAACCAAACACTTTGAGAGAGAGAATCACTGGGCCAATGGGCTTGGAACTATAGTCTCAGGGGATATCATGCTCAATTGGCACAACATAGTACAAAAAATCTTGTTGTACATCCTACTTTCATGAGTAGCAACGGGGGTCTTAAAAGCTTTCAAGAGCCATCTAAAGATGCAATTATTGGCCTCCCCTCATCTGGAGCAAAAAAGAGTGAAGAAAATCAAAGTCATTTGGAAATAATTAGTCAAAGATATGATGTACTAAGAGGACCTCAGCCTTCACCACCCCAAAACCAGAAGAACTAGATGGTACCTGGCTACCAATGCCAACCACTGAAAACGGGTTCAAAACTGGAGATCCTGGTTAGCATGGGAGGGAAAATGTGTAACAAAATTCAAAAACACAAAAAATGACCAGAATTAGTGATTTAAAAGGGACTGGTGGAACCCCCGAGACTATGGCCCCAGGTTATCCTTCAGGCCTAGAAATGGACTCACTTCTACAGATTGGCTTTCAGCCAAATAGCAGAAAGACTACATGTAGAACACCTACCCCAGGGAGATACACCCTTTAGATCAATCGGCCATGAACCATCAGAGAGGTAGCGTTCACATAGAGGGAAAGCTAGGCCGATAGAAATGCACAGAAAAGAAGGGCACGGGGAGGGGGTAGTTACAGAGAGGAGAGAGGAGGAGAGTTTTTATGATTGGGAATGATAATCAGGACTGTGAAATCAAATGTGCATGAACTGTTGAATGTAAAACAAATCTGCTTTGTAAGTTTGTACCCAAAGCACAATTAAAAAAAAAAAAAAGTTGGTGATTCAAACTCACCAGTTGCTCCACAGAACAAAGATGTGGCAGTCTACTTCTGTAAAGATTAGAGCCTTGGAAACTGCCCTATAGGGCAGTTCTACTCTGTCCTACAGGGTCGCTATAAGTGGGAATCAACTTGAGGGCAATGGGTTTAGTTTTAATATAAACACAAGAATAAGTGGTTGGTGACTAGTTCCGATCTCACATCTAGGAACTGATGGTTAAACACAGCTCTGTCAGACTCCAAATTCTGAGCTTCAAATAGCTCTGCTAACCATTTTCCATTCTTCCTGCTGAGATTTAAGGTGCATTTCCTCATTAGGAAAGCAGGGCACTGATGCATACATTTATTAATTGTTATTGTTAGGTACCATTGAATTGATTTTTTTTACTCATATTGACCCCATGTGACAGAGTAGAACCACCCTACAGGATTTTCTAGGTTGTAATCTTTATGGGAGCAGATTGCCAAGACTTTCTCCCATGAAGCTGCTAGGTGGGTTTGAACGAACTTTCATTGCGTCACCAGGGCTAGGTGAACACATGCTATTTGGCCATGAAACTCATATCTATTTTTTGTCAAAAAGATCTTTATACCACTGCTATGTTTCCTACATCACAAACTTTATAAGCACAGAGATCTCATCCTTGCAATGCAGTCTTCCATAAGGGCATTTAATAAGCTAATGTTTATTTGAAACACACTAACAAACAAGCACAGGAAAATTATAGTGGCAATTACCTGTTTTCTGAGAGAGATGCAAAATGGAAGCCTTATTCATCACCTTTCTGATAATTCTGTAAGCGTTAAAGACAAACCCACTCCTGTCGAGTTGATTCTGGCCATAGTGTGACCCTATAAGACAGAGCAGAACTGCCCCATAGAGTTTCCAAGGTTGTAATCTTTACAGAAGCAGACTGCCTCACCTTTATCCCACAGAACAACCAGTGGGTTCAATTGTGGACCTTTCAGTTAGCAGCTTTACTACTGCACCAACATGGCTCCTTATCTTAAAGGTAGTATAGCTATAGTTCTTAGATTTTCCACATAAGTCAAAATTTCAAATGTTTTGTCCTATTGCCCCGTAAATAAATTAAAAGTTGCAACTGTAACTTTGTAAAATATTGTCAGGGTAGTTAAAAAATAAGCTTCAACTGAGAACAAAACAACAATAAGCAACCCTGTCCTTAGAATTTGAGATGCTTTTGTTGTTGTTGTTGAAATTTTCCCCAAGCCTTATTTATCTGAGCTGGAGTGTTGTTGTTGTTTTTATGTGCCATCGAGTTGGACCCGACTCATAACGATCCCTCCTTGGATTTCCAAGGCAGTATCACTACAGAAGTAGATTGCCCCATCTTCTTTCCGAGGAGTGGCTGGTGGGTTTGAACCGTCAGCCTTCTGGTTAGCTGTCAAGTGCCTTAGGCTGGCAGAGCTTCTGAGCTGGGGTAGGGGAATTCCTTTTATTTGCCTTCATGCAAATCCTTTAAGCCTGGGAACATTTCTCTGCACTCCAGTAATCTTGGTGTGGCTGTCCTGTCTGTCCCTGTGATTACCACTACACCCCTCTCTGCAGCCCCCCATTCAGGCCTCCAGCTCATTGGGATTGAGCCTCCAACTCTTCAGTTTTTGTGTTATTAAGACCTTCTTTCTCCTATTCCCTCTTGCTGCCTACCTTTTAAGGGGCTCTGGTGGTGTAGTGCCTAAGGCATTTGACTTCTAAGCAGAAGTCTGGTGGTTCAAACCCACCAGCCACTCCATGGGAAGAAGATGGGGCAATCTACTTCCGTAAATTTTTACCACCTCGGAAACCCAATGGTGGTCACTATGAGTTGGAATTGACTCGATGGCAGTGGGTTTGGTTTGGTTTTGGTTTCTGTTGCCTTTAACTCTTGTACTCTTCTCAACGTCTTCCTTTCCTTGATCCTTTTGTGCTACCCTCCTCCTTAATGTATATTGCCTTCTCCTTTACCCAAGTTAATATGTGTCTACCCTCTAGTTAGTGGTTTACCCTACTTTCCCCTTCCACCCCTTGTTGTTGTTGTTATGTGCCGTCGAGTCGGGCCTGACTCATAGCAACCCCTCCTTGGGTTTCTAAGGCAGTTATCACTACGGAAGTAGATCGCCCAACCTTCCTTCTGAGGAACCATCAAAGAATATTTCTTTTTGTGTAAAAATCTTTTCTTGACTTTTACAACAGTGGTCTTATATTATTTTTCCTTTTGTGATGAGTAATTTCACTCAGTATAATGTCCTCTAGGTTCATTCATGTTATATTTCTCAGAGTCCCCATTGTTCTTTAATGTTGCATAGTGTTCCATAGTGTGTATATACCATAGATTGTTTATCCATTCATCCATTGATGGGTACTTTGGTTGTTTCCATCTTTTTGCTATTGTGAATAGTGCTGTGATGGACACGGGTGTGCATATATCTTATCTGTTCATACCACAGCTCTTAGAACTAGGATATATATCTTATAGTGGGATTGCTGGATCAAATTATACATTGATTCAGCTTTTTAAGTGTCATACCATTTTCCACAGCTGTTGCTCCATTTTACAATCCCACCAGCAAGGTATGAGGGTTCCAGTCTCTCCATACTATCATCAGCATTTCTTTTTTGCCCCTAACTTTGCTATTAGTGCAGGGGTGATTTGTTACCTCATTGTTGTTTTCATTTGTATCTCTCTAATGGCTAATGATCAGGAGCATTTTTTCATGTGTTTGTTAGCTGCCTGAATGTCTTCTTTGGTAAAGTGTCTGTTCATGTCCTCTGCTCATTTTTAATTGGATTATTTGTCTTTTTGTTGCCGAGGTGTTAAAGTTTTCTACAAATTTTAGAGATTAGCACCTTGTCTGATATATCATTGCCAGAAATTTTTCCCAGTCTGGGTTCTCTTTTTACTCTTTTAGTGAAATATTCTGGTGCACATAAGTGTCTAATTTTTAGCATGCCCTAGTCATATACTTTGTCTTCTGGTGTTTGTGTATTTTTAGTTGTGTTTGAGAGTATGTTTATTCCATGTATTATGGCCCCTAAGTTTGTCCCTATTCTTTGTTTGATGGTCTTCATAGTTTTAAGTTTTGCTTAACCATTTTCTTGAGAGGCAACAGAGCATGCAGAGTTTGGAGCCAGCTGTAAAGTACTGGCTGCCACTTAGTAGCTCCATTATTTTGGATAAGTTATTTAATTCCTCTGGCCTCATTTCCCCAATTGTAAGATGAAGATAAACAATACCATTTAGCTCACTGGGTAGTATAAAAGGATTAAATAAAACAATGCACACAAAGCACTGAAGGTCTAAAAAAAAAGAAAAACTCACTACCGTCAATCGAATCCGACTCACAGCGACCCCTCCCAAGGCAGCATCACTACGGAAGTAGATTGCCCAGTCTTCCTTCCAAGGAGTGGCTGGTGGGTTTGAACCTCCAGCCTTCTGGTTAGCAGTCAAATGCCTCAGGTGCTATGCCACCAGAGCTCTAGCATATTGTAAACACTCTCAAGGTACCATGGGTACATCAGAGAACAAGAAAACCAAATCTCTGTACATAGTCGGAATCTTACCAAATATTTTAAAATTGTTGTTGTTGATTTGAGAGAGACACAAAAGAGAGCCACCAAACTATTAAGCCAGTAACCTTTACTACGAGGGGAAAAATAGCATAGGTTGTATAAGATCCCATCTGACAAAACAATTTGTGTTTTTTTTTTTTTTTACTCATTGTGCTCTCAAAGTAAGAATGTACTCTGCACTCAAAATATGATTCAACAATATGGCTCTTATCCATATCAGCATTCTTTCAGCATTTTGTGTCCCCAAAATACCACTGATAAAATATTATTTTCTTAAACACATATATATGTGTATGTGTGTGTGTGTGTGTATGTAAAATTTTCTAAAGACAATGATGTTTAAAATAAATCTACTTGAAGCAAAAAACTCATTAGGTTTGCCATAGTCTACATTTTCTGTTCTGCTAAACTTTATCCTACTTCCTTTAGAATAGGATATTCATGCCAGCACTTAATTTCTAACATACGTACTTGTGTGATGTGAATCAAACAATATTTTTCTCACCTGATACTGAAGTTCCTCCACCTACTGCTTTCAACTCGACCTCTCCTACACCCACTAAAGCTAAGCTCCAAATTAGAAGCTAGTCATCTCCGCCTGCTGCCAACAGATGGCGATAGTGGTCACGCATGGTTATATTAGTCTGTGCTAACCCGGTGCAGTGTGGTGGTTCTCAATGTTGTAGAGTCTGTGCTAGGTTTTGAGGTGTTTACAAACATCATTAACCCCACAGCATGCCTTTTAAGTATAAAAGTAAAAGTAGTTTTGAAAATGATAAGATGATAATCCAAAGTTCTAAAAACCCCATAGATGAAAAACAATTAATGTTGCACTTATGGCAAGATGAATCATTCTGAGGTATGAATGACTACAAAAGACAATACATATGTGAGAGGTCCTATTCCTAAGCAAGGAGTAATATTTAATAAAGCAAGGGAAAATAAGTGAAAAAACATAAAAACATAACATAACCACAACCAAAACACTTTCTCTGTTAAGAGTTAATAAGCCTCAGCAACATAAGAGCAATTAATTTGTCATACGACAATCCACCTAACATTAAGGCCAGAGAGGCTGGGACTCATTTGAGGCCTTAAAACTGTGCTGCTGAACCTTGACTGCCCTCTGTAATCACCTGGGGAGCTTTAAAGTCCAGCAGCCCAGAGCAATACAGCAGAATCTCTGGGGTGTGGCCCCAGGCATAGTAGTGCTGGAAGCTCCTCAGGAGGTTCCAGGGTGTGTAATCAAGGAAGAACCACTGCCTTCAAGTCTAAGCAGGGAAGACAAGCCACTGCCACTGGTTCCACAGATTAAAATGAATTCTAATGTGCACATTCATGCATGTGATGAGTATGGGCACTTTTGCAAGAAGTCCTTCCCTGTGACATTTGTATCTTCAAGGAGGGGCATTACCTGTCTTTAGGGATTTATCTTTTTATATTCACGAACCTGGTATTAGGATAAACAGTTGAGGAGAAAGATACCTGTGAGAACTTGTATTGCCAAGGAAGAATAGAGTATCCTGTGTTTTAAAGTTGTTAAGGAGTTATTCTTACACCTAATTGAAGAAAACGTATCACAGAGCTACAAGCTTCAACTTTTCTTAGTCATTTCAGTGAGTCCATTTACAAACCAAAGGACACTAAGGCTATTCATAATGATAGGAGCTTCTAGATACCAGCCTCTTTCCCTTGCTTTCATCTCACCTGATTAGACCAATTCTTGATCTATCCACTCACTCAATGCATTCTGGTTACCTTCTGTCTTTATAAGCAGATTTCACATAAAAACAAATGTATCACTTAGTTCTCTTTCCAAACCCCCAGGCTCTTCTCACTGCATCCCTGGTTTTTACCTTATCTGCCATGATCATAGAGGAGCCCCCGTGGATGCCCAGGATGGGTGTGAGAGTCTGGGCTGAGATGAAATCGAGGATTTGGGCGATGGCTTCCTGGTCTGTGTCGTCAGCAAACACCACACCCTGGATCTTCCGGTCAGACATGAGATCACAGATGCGGGTGATGATGCTCTTTGGGTCTGTCTCGTTCATGGCTACCAACTCCACACGGGGCACCACAGAGAGATGGTGGAAGTCATCTTTCTCGTGGGCATCCTTGATGGCCACCTCGTCTGAAGTGCCCACGAGGATGACAGCAATGCCGATGCTGGGGGGGCTCTTCTGAGAACGTGCTCTGCTGCCTGACACGGCCAGGACGGCCAACACCAACCAGAACTTGGGAGAACAGCACTGTGATCTGAGCTTCATCTTCAGTTCTTCGACTCCCTGGAAACACAAGAGGAGAGAATAGTTAAAAATAAGGTGCACACTCCCTATCCCTCTCTGAAGAGGCTGGCTACTGCAAGCCAACAGCTTTATTCCTTTCACTGATTATCACATCCAACTTCTGTCTTCAAACCTGGCCTCTTATCTCTGATGTTTGCTCAAGAGAATAAAAGAAACTTCTAAAATCATCAGAAATCCATGAGCAAGATGAATAAAAGATATTACTGTTATAGCCATCAGCAACAAACCAAATTAAAAAAACAAAACAAAACAAAAAAAAACTTGTTGCCATCGAGTCAATTCCGACCAATAGGGATCTTATAGGACAAAGCAGAACTGTCCTATAGGGTTTCCAAGGCTGTAATCTTTATGGAAGCAGACTGCCACATCTTTCTCCCATGAAGTGGCTGGTGGTTCAAACCCTCAACTTTTCATTTAGCAGCCAAGCACTTTAACCACTATGTCACCAAAGCTCCCTCAGCAGCAAACAAAGACAAATGAAGGAAATAGGGTAGCAGTGGTCCAGGTAGTCACATCAAGGCAGGGTCTTGCTAATGCTGCCTAATCTCTGGCACTTCTGTCACCAGCCATCTTTGAGTTGAGCTTAGGCCAAGGGGATGGCACAGACCAGGCAACATGAGCAGCAAAGTGGTTTCAGCAGAGATTAGCAACAAAATGTGGCCTGGTAAAGATGAATGTAGGGAGCTGCAGATACATAAGCCCTATATTCTTTTTGCCCTTACTTCACATTGGCTTAAAGAGGTCAATAGTCAAAACATTCTTCCACAACCCTAAAGAGCTTTCAGTATATTTTACATTGTTATTAGGTTCAGTCAAGTTCATTTTGACTCATAGCAACTCCATGTGACAGTAGAACTGCCCCATAGGGTTTTCTAGATGATAATCTTTATAGGAGCAGTTCCTCATCGACTGCCTTGTCTATCCCTTGTAAATAAGACAATAGTTCAGTGGTTCATGTGTGAACAAAGTTTACTCCTAACAGTTTTCTGGTCTTAGTCTCCCTGGATACAGGGAATGACTATATGGGCTCTGGAAACCCATTCTTATGGACTCTACCCAGGCTAGTAGGAAAATCAGGCCTGAATTCCTCCTCCCAGAGCTTTTTTTTTGTTTTTTCTAAAAAAAAAAAGGCAACATTACATATAGTTGAGCAGCACTGCATTTTCACAGAGGACAAAAGAAAGGTTTGTCACCTAAAAGCCACTGTTGTTGTTGTTGTGTTGTTGTTTGCCATCGAGTTGGCCCCGACTCATAGCAACCCCTCCTTGGGTTTCCGAGGCAGTATCACTACGGAAGTAGGATTGCCCAACCTTCCTTCCGAGGAGTGGCTGGTGGGTT
>NW_006921713.1:7639981-7646701 GCF_000298275.1 Orycteropus afer afer | reverse complement strand
TGCCTTAGGCACTATGTATCTTAATTGATCCTTATAATAACCCAGTGGAAGAAAAACAAGAAAGATATTATAATACACATTATATAGATGTTGAAGCAAATGCTCTAAGTGATTTTTCCAGGGCCAAGGAAAAATTAAGTGAAAGAAACCTAAACTCAGATCTTCTGACTTAGATCAATTCATATTCCATTCCATTACACCACACTACTTTCACATCATCAATTATGACAAGAAACAATTTTATTTTGATCTGTTTATGCATTAAAGTGTGGTGACTTGGACAAATGCTATTGATATCTGCAGTAATGTTATAGCTACCTTTAAAAGTAGTGCCTAAGGCACTTGACTGCTTACCAGAAGGCTGGCGGTTCAAACCCACCAGCCACTCTTTGGAAGGAAGATTGGGCAATCTACTTCCAAAATGATACTGCCTCAGAAACCCAAGGAGGGGTCTCTATGAATTGGGTCTGACTCAACGGCACGTAACAACAACAACAACATGACATCTTATAGCAGTGACTTCCCTGAAATGACTCCATGTTTGCATGCAATTCACCCCCTTTTACCTACAGGCAAATCCTGCTGTTTACTTCTACATGTGCCAAGTCTTACACTATAAACTAAACTAAACACCCAACTATCTATAGAATGTAAGTTTTGGTCACTTCTTACATTTCTCACCCTTCTCCAAGAACTCCTCTTATTTAAGGAGGATTGGTCCTACTTAAAGGAGCTCTGGTGGTATAGTGGTTAAGACATTCAGCTGCTAACCCAAAAGTCAGTGGTTCGAACCCACCAACCACTCTGTGGAGAAAAGATGGGGTAGTCTGCTTCCATAAAGATTTACAGCCTTAGAAACCCTACAGGCAGTTCTACTCTGTCCTATAGGGTCATTATAAGTCAGAATTGACTCAGTGGCAGTGGTTTTTTGGTCCTGCTTATGTTGCTTTGATTTATTTTTTTAAATAACAAATTCTTATACACATGTTGTATGCTGTGCATTGTGTTAGGTATTTCCTCATAGGCAACCTCTTTAGTCCTTACAGAAACTCTATAAATTTGACATTTTATTCTCATTTCTCAAATAGAGAAACTGAAGCTTAAAGTCATCATGTAATTTGTCCATAGTCACATACCTTTTGTGACACCATAATACTAGCATGCCAATATAGAAACAAAGCCTTTTATACTCCAAAGAAATATTCTACAAACTGCACACAGAGCCAGAACCAGGGATTCTCATTCTTCTACACACAGATACACACACACACACACACACACACACACACACAAGAAAGAGAGCGCCATCAAGGATGAAAATGCTGCTTAATATCTCCTGCTTGTTTGGAAAAAGGCAAGATTACTAGAGAACTAAACTTTTTAAAAGTTTAGGTAACAAAAATAAGAAATAACAATGAGAGTGTTGAATAAGGAAAGATAAGGAAATTGGGCTCAGCAAAATGACTGCAAAAGCCATTAATGATTTGGGAGTAAGATTCTGGGGACATTTTATGGCTGAAGAAGCACAAAACCCAATCCAGTTCTTGGCAGAAACCATTTTGGAACTCTTGCTGTGGTAGTCATCTTTCAACAATGCCAAGAAGGCAGCCTGTATCAACTGCCTTGTCTATCCCTTGTGAATAAGACAATAGTTCAGTGGTTCATAAGTGAGCAAAGTTTACTCCTAATAGTTTTCTGGTCTTTGTCTCCCTGGATACAGGGAATGACTATATGGGCTCTGGAAACCCATTCTTATGGACTCTACCCAGGCCAGCAGGAAAACCAGGCCTAAAGTCCTCCTCTCAGAGCTTTTTTTTTTTTTTTTTTTAAAAAGGCAACATTATATACAGTTGAGCAGCACTGCATTTTCACAGAAGACAAAAGAAAGCCTTATCACCTAAAAGAGCTATGGCCAGAAATAATAATTATCAGTTTAATTCCAAGGAGTTGTTCTCAAGGAGAACCAAACGACAAAGAATTTGGCAAAAACTAGCAGCTAAATTCATTCCAATGAGATTCTAATCCTCCAGTTACAAGCCACTAAATTAGATTTCTTCACATTGAAAAGTGGTCCACTCTGTCATGACAGTTTATTAACTTTAATGCACTCTACACTCTCCTACTTTGATGTTTTATTTGCTCTCTTTAAAATCTCTCTCCTGTTCCTCTATTTCTTCTCACACAATATATTATACTTTGTTACGCAATGGCTAGTTGTGACACTCAAAGAATAGAATCTAGTTTTACCAAACATCTCTTTTACATTCAGGATATAGCAAAGCACTTTACAAAGCAATACATTATGGGAGATACCAGTAACAGAGGGACTGTTAGACAAAGAAAGTGGCTGCTTTGAATACAAACTCAATTTCACACATTAGAAGGGGGTTACTTGTGAGAAAGCATGGAGTCCAAGATAAGCAAAGTAGTTTTGTTCCCTTCCTTGGACAGACCACATTTAGTCCTGATGTTCCTGCTCAGTGAAGTTTTACCCCTCTTCTCTACCCTACTCCTCCTGCCCTCCAGTAGAATTGAGCGTTACTTCCTTTGGACTCTCAGCATAGCTGTATTTATCTGTCTGAACACATGTTAAGAGCTTATTACCATTAAACTATTATGCCTCTGTCTACTTTAACTATCTGGAAACCTCCCTGAAAGCAGGGATCTCTTCAGTTCAGCAAGCATTTTGACCTAACCAATACTGTTCTCTGTACTGGGGATGTAACAGTAAATATGACACAAGCACTACCCTCTAAGACCACAGGCTTGTTGTTGTTATGCGCCGTCAAGTTGGACCCGACTCATAGCGACCCCTCCTTGGGTTTCTGAGGCAGTATCACTATGACTCATAGCAACCCCTCCTTGGGTTTCCGAGGCAGTATCACTACAGAAGTAGATTGCCCCATCTTCCTTCCGAGGAGTGGCTGGTGGGTTTGAACTGCCAGCCTTCTGGTTAGCAGTCAAGTGTCTTAGCCACTATGCTACCAGAGCTCCTAGAAGGAGATAGTAGAAGATAAAGACTAGTAGAAGATAAAGACACATAAACAAGACCTTGTCTCATGTCTATTTGCATTCTTGGGGTCTAGCAGTGCCTCATATACTATAAGGAAGCACTCAATAAAATATATTCAATATTGTTTTTACCATTAGGTTGGACCACATAAACTGCTGGTATTTGGTAATTTTTTACCTATATCAACTTACAATGTGCCAGGCACCACTGCTTGCCAGGTAATTACCTCTGACACACATGGGTTTGTCATGAGTTGGTACTGACTCAACAGCAACTGAACTGCTTTGTTTTTGATTGATAGTTTTATTCATTCATTCATACACTCATGTTATACTGAGAGGCAGTAAAATGGAAAGAGTCAGATAAACTTGGGTCAGGATGACCCAGGATGACTTGGGTCATCTCTTAAGGTCAATTTCCTCATTTGAAATAGATGAAAATATGACATAATGTTGTCATGACGAAAAATGTGCTTCATAGGATCTTCAATGGCTAATGTTTTCAGAAGTAGATCACCAGTTCTTTCTTCTGAGGTGCCTTTGGTTAGCAGTCAAGTGCATTAACTATTTTTTATACCACCCAGGGACACCAAAAACAAACTAGGTTCTAATATCATGCAACATTAACTAAGAGTCTGAGAATGGGAAAGTAACCTAATCACGTCTCTATTTTCTCATGGGTGAAATCAGGATAATATACCTAACCTACATACCTGAAAGGGTTCTTGGGAGAATCAAATGATAATATGTATATGGAAATGCTTTGAAGAATATAAAATCTACAGAAGCAGAGGATGTTACCTTTAAACTTCTACAGAAGCCTTCAAGGAGGTCTAGCTATTTATGAAAGCACAAAGTGAGCATGTAGGAGGTGGGAGTGAGAGACAATGGCAGATAGAAGCTAAGAGGAATGTTAAGAGGAATCTCACAGGGGGTATGAGCTATCAGTTCCCTGAGGGCTGTAACTACCTGAAGAAGATGGCATATAATGGCCTAAGAGTAGCATCAAACTCAGCTGACAGCTTACCGGTCATACAGCAGAATTCAAGAGGCATTCATTGCAGAATTCAAGAGGCATTCATTCCAGGGTTGGTAGTAATGAGAGTCAGGGGAACTCAGCATACCCAAATCATGTTATGGATTCAGGCACCAAGTTCCCAAGCAAAACCAGCAGCCAGGCTCCCAATTGTCCACCTCTTTGGACCTCTGCCTCACTGAAGCTTAAGCTGGGTGATACCTAGATGGACAGCCAGCAGAATACCACTGTAGTCCATGATCATACCTGTAACCAATGCAATGTAACTATGCCAGAAACCAGTTCGCACTTTGCCCACCACAGACTCTAAGGGAAGAGACATCTATATGGGAGACTGAACCAAACTTGTACTTGGAGAAAATGGAGTCATAGGACAACCCCAACAAGAAGGGTAAAATATGACTTAACAGATGATTAAGTCAAATTTTGCAAGTCATTCTTTAGCACAGTCAGGATGCTGTTTGGAGTGACCAACTAAAGATCTGTTATTGGAATATTAGACAATGAGTAAAATTAAGATTAAAAGTGCAAGAACTACAGGGAGACAGCTAAGGGGGCAGGAGAGTATGGAGGGATGGACACTGGGAAGTGGCACCTTGGGGAGGAAATTGGAGGGGAGCTGTTGCATTGTGGTAAACTGTGGGCAATGACATGAGACAAAGTATATGTGAACTGCTGTATCGAGAGTGAACTTGCTCTGTAAATCTTCACCCAAATCTAAATAAAATAAAATTAAAAGAAAAAAAAAAGTGCAAGAACTACACTCTAAGTCCAATTTCCCAAGCTACCAAGAAAAACAGAAAGCTAGGATACATACATCTAAAAACTCAAACTCACTGCCATCGAGTCAGTTCCAACTCACAGCAATCCCCAGTGGGTTTTTGAGGAGGCAATCTTTACGGAAGTAGATTGCCCCATCTTCCTTCCACAGAGCAGCTGGTAGGTTTGAACTGCCCATCTTCCAGTTAGCAAGCAAATGCCTTAGCCAATGCACCACTTGGATACATACATAGGCCTTAAAATCTGTCATATTAGACAATGTGGGCAAACAAAGAGTCTCATATGGTATAAGTTAAAAACAACAACAACAAAAAAAAAAAAACACAAACAAGCCCATTCCCATTGAGTCAATTACAACTCATAGCTACCTTATAGGACAGAGTAGAACTTCCCCAAGGCTATAAATTTTTACAGAAGTAGACGGCCACATCTTTCTACCACAGAGCAGCTGGTAGGTACCAATAACCTACATTTTGGTTACTAGTCAAGGACTTACCTATTCATTATAAATGGGTATCAACTGTTTGGAGGTCAATGTGGGAATAGCTATAAAAACTGTGATAGCAAGACAAAAACAATTCAAGGGCAGAAATATCAAAAGAGACAAGGAGAGATGCCACATACCAATAATCAAAAAGATACAAAAATCATGAACATATATGAGTTTAAAAATACAGGCTTGGAATGCTCAAAACAATACCTAAAATAACCATGAGGAGAAATACATAAGTCTTACATACAAAATATAAACAAATGCATTAAGTGATCAACAAAACAAAGCATGAACAATAAGCCTAAACTAGTTCAGATATCTAGAAATACACATACAACAGAGACTACACATTTCTTTTCAGGACTTAAAATATTAAATCAACAAAAATCCCAAAGAATCAATGTAAAACACTTGTCACTTTTACATATTGTAATGAAATTGGAAATGATTTTAAATAGATATGTATCACATATCCAAAAGTTAAAAACTTATTTTCAAATAATTCTAAGATTAGAAAGGATAAGGGACATTACAAAAGGACAATGAAAATATTACATGTCAAAGCTTCTAGTATAGAACTAAAACAGCATTAGAAGGAAGCCTACATCTTTAAATACGTTTATAACAAAACAAGAGAATAACAAATAATAAATTATGAATAATTAAATGTTCTCCTATTGACTTCAACACTTAATATAGTCAACTCTAAGAAGGTAGAAATAATAAAGGTAAGAGGAGAAACAAATGAAACATGAGCCAAAGAAAATAAAAGAAAACCAAAGGCTGATTCTTTAATAAGAGTACAACAAATAAAAGTCTGACAAGAGAAATCAGGGAAAAAAAAAAAAAGGAGAAAATATACTATATACAATAAGGATTTGAAAATAATAAAGGAATATTATGGAAATTATTTGCTTTTAATTTAATGTATAAGTAACTAGTAAAAATACAAAAAGGAATTTAAAAAACGTAGAAAATTTGAATATAATGACCTTTAAAGGGAATAAAATGATAATCAAAAGTTTCCCAACCCTAACATACAACCATCTCCCCTGGGGGAAAGAAAGTAATAATAAAAATGGCTACAGATGGTTTTAGAGATGAAGTCTACAAAACTTTTAAAAAGAGAAGAAATGAGCCTTTTTTATACAAGTTGAACAAACCAAAAAAGAGGAAAAATTGGATTTATAGCCACATAAGTAAGAAAAGATTATTATAGGCCCATTTCTCTTGTGAAAATAAAGGCAAAAATCCTGGGCAATACATTGTTGTTGTTGTTATATGCCGTCAAGTCGGCCCCAACCCATAGCAACCCCTCCTTGGGTTTCCAAGGCAGTATCACTACGGAAGTAGGATTGCCCAACCTTCCTTCCAAGGAGTGGCTGGTGGGTTTGAACCG
>NW_006921713.1:7638874-7639536 GCF_000298275.1 Orycteropus afer afer | reverse complement strand
ATTTCTTTATAATATAACTATGTAAGTTCTGAAATACATGTCCAAAAAATTTTGGACAACCATAAATTAAGGATCACGAGCCTTTATCTGAAGGATATTTATCAAAAACTCTCAATTTCATTCTCTTTGAGAAAAACGAAATGTTAGTGCTATTACTGCTACTGAAGATCATAGTAAATAAAATAAGTTAAAAAATCAAAAGTTTAAAGGATAGGAAAGGCAGAGATAATACTGGCATTATACAAAGACACTATGGTTATCAACATAGAAAATCCAACAGAATTTTAAAACTCTTAGAATTCACAATGAGTACAGTCTAAGGCATTTGACTACTAACCAGAAGGCTGGCGGTTCAAACCCACCAGCCATTCCTCAGAAGGAAGACTGGGCAATCAACTTCCGTAGAGATATCGTTTCAGAAACCCAAGGAGGGGTTGCTATGAATCAGATCCAACTCGACGGCAGTGAGTTAGTTTTACAGCAAGGTTGCCAGATAAAGACACATTTAGAAAACATGAATGCCTTTCTTTTAGCCAACAAGACAATATAATATAGCCAACTAGACAATTAAACATAGGCACTGAAACAAGGCGGGCTTGTGCTTACTCACTGATCTGCACTGAACACGTTCCCTTGTTACCCTACCGAGAGGGACCAGGTCT
>NW_006921713.1:7609440-7635529 GCF_000298275.1 Orycteropus afer afer | reverse complement strand
GATGATGGGCTCGAGTATAGCAGGGATTGTGGGGCTGGTGCGGGATCGGGCAGTGTTTCGTTCTGCTGTGCATGGGGTCGCTATGAGTCAGAAACGACTCGACGGCACTTAACAACAACAACAACAAACTAGACAATATGATATTTATAACAGCAAAACTAACTAAAAAACCAGGCATATAAAAGACCCATACAATGCAAACTATAAAACATTTTTGTAATAAACTAAAAAAGTCTTATATATATACAGAAACATTCCATGCTCATGGATTAGAAGATTTAACTTTGTGAAAATGACAATACTCCCCAAAGCAATTTATAGGTAAAATGCAATTCTGATCCAAATTCCAACATTCTTCACTGAAATGGAAAAACATATTAACAACTTTATATGGACAGGAAAGAGTATCCGAACAACCAAAGTAATACTGAAAAAGAACAATGTAGGAAGTCTCACACTCTCTGATTTCAATACATACTATACACTCACAGTAATCAAAACAACCTGGTATTGGTTCAATGACAGACACATAGACCAATGAAACAAAATTGAGAACCCAGAAGTAAATTCATCTATCTATGGGCAGCTGATTCTTGACAAGGGGTCAAAGGCAATTCAATGAAGAGAAACACTTCTTTAACAAATGCTGCTGGCAAAACTAGATATCTATTTGCAAAATAAATAAATAAATAAATAAAACAGGATCCATATCTAACACCAAACACAAAAACTAACTTAAAATGGATCAAATACCTAAATTTTAAAGCTAAAACTATAAAGCTCCTGGAAAATAATATAGGGACAAAACTATGGGACCTATTTTTTTTTTTTTTTTTTCAGTAATAGAATATCAAACACAACTACCAATCCACAAGCAACAGAAGACAAATTAGATAACTGGGATCTCCTAAAAATTAAATACTACTCTGGTAGTGTAGTGCCTAAGGCCCTTGACTGCTAACCAGAAGGCTGGCAGTTCAAACCAACCAGCCACTTCTCGGAAGGAAGGTTGGGCAATCTACTTCTATAGTGAGACCTCCTCAGAAACCCAAGGAGGGGTCCCTATGAGTTGGGTCTGACTCAATGGCACATAACAACAACATCCTCATCAAAAGATTTTATTAAAAGAGTAAAAAGAGAAACTAAAGACTGGGGACAGGTAGGGGAATCTCTGGGAATGATATATCTGATAAGGATATAATCTCTAAACATATAGAAAACTTCAACAATTCAACAACAAAGAAGACAATCCAATTTAAAAATGGGCAAAGGACATTCAAGCAGCCAATAAACATAAGAAAAGATGCTTACAATTATTAGCCATTAAACAACAACAATAAAAAAAAAAATTGTTGTCCTGGAGTTGATTCTGACTCATAGTGATCCTATAGGGCAAAATCCTATAGGACAAACACAGGGTTTCCAAGGCTCCAATCTTTATGGATATTTTGAATTGGATAATCATATGATCTACTATGCCCAGGAGTGACAAGTTGAAGAAGAATGCCGACACATTCATCGTCAAAAAGAACATTTCAAGATTTATCCTGAAGTACAACTCTACCAGTGATAGGATAATATCCTTATGCCTACAAGGAACACAAATTACTATACCTATTATTCAAATTTATGCCCTAACTACTAATACCAAAGAAGAAGAAACTGAAGATTTTTACCAACTTCTGCAGTACAAAACTGATCAAATATGCAATCAAGATGTGTTGATAATTATTGGTGATTGGAATGCAAAAGGTGGAAACAAAGAAGAGACATCAGTAGTTGGAAAATCTAGGCTTTATGATAGAAGTGTTGTGGGAATATGTTATGATAGAATTTTGTAAAACCAATGACTTATTCATTGCAAATGCCTTTTTTCAACAACATAAAATAAGGCAACTACATACATCGATCTCTTCAGATGGTATACACGAGAAACAAATCAACTACATCTGTGAAAAAAGATGGTGGAGAAGTTCAGTATCATCAGTCAGAACAAGCCAGGGGTTGATTTTGGAAGACTATCAATTGCTCCTATACAAGTTCAAGCTGAAACAGAAGAAAAGTAAAACAAGTCTGCAAGAGTCAAAACATGACCTTGAGTATACATCCCACCTGAATTTAGACACAATCTCAAGAATAGACTTGATGCACTGAACACTAATGACTGAAGACCAGGTGAGCTGTGGAAGGACATCATACATGAACAAAGCAAAAGGTAGTTAAAAGGACAAGAAACAAGAAAAGGCCAAAATGGATGTCAGAAGACACTCTGAAACTTGCTCTTGAATGGAGAGTAGCTAAAGTAAACAGAAGAAATGATGAAGTAAAAGAGCTGAATATCAGATTTTAAAGGGCATCTCCAAAAGATTAAGTTTTGTAATGAAATGTGTAAAGATCTGGAGTTAGGAAAATCAAAAGAGAAGAAAATGCCCCATATTTTTCAAGCTGAAAGAACTGAAGAAAAAAATCAGGCCTTGAGTTGCAACATTAAAGGATTCTATAAGGAGGTCTATGGGAGCTCTGGTAGTGTAGTGCCTAAGGCACTTGATTGCTAACCAGAAGGCTGGCGGTTCAAACCCATCAGCCACTCCTCAGAAAGAAGATGGGGCGATCTACTTCCGTAGTGATACTGCCTCGAAAACCCAAGGAGGGGTCACTATGAGTCCGGTCCGACTCAATGGCACATAACAACAACAACAACAAACAATAAGGAGGTCTGGTGGCGTAGTGCCTAAGGCATTTGACTGCTAACCAGAAGGTTGGTGGTTCAAACCCAGAAGCCACTGTGGAAAGAAGACTGCACAATCTACTTCCATAAATATTTACCTCCTCAGATGCCCAAAGGAGGTTGCTATGAGTAGGAAATGACTTGATGGCAGTCAGTTTGGTTCTTCTTCTTCTTTTTTTTTTTTTTTTTTAAGTTTTGGGGCTAAAGTATAGGCAAAATACTTAACAATGAAGGAAGCATCTAAAGAAGATGGAAAGAATATATACCGTCACTGTACTAAAAAGAATTGGTTAACATTCAACCATTTTAGGAGGCAGCATATGATCAAGAACCAATGCTAATGAAGGAAGATGTTCAAGCTGCATTGGAGCCACTGGCAAAAAACACAGCTTCAGGAATTGACAGAATACTGATAAAAAATGTTTCAACAAATGGACACAATGCTACATGGATCATTCATCTATGCCAAAAAATTTGAATCACAACTAACTCACCAACCAACTGGAAGAGATCTATATTAGTGCCCATTCCAAAGAAAGATGATCCAACAGAACACAGAAATTATTGAACAATAACATTAGTATCACACGCAAGTAAAATTTTGCTGAAGATAATTCAAAAATGACTGCAGCAGTACTTCGACAAGAAACTGCCAGAAATTCAAGCCTGATTCAGAAGAGGATGTGAAATGAAGGATATCACTGCTTATGTCAGATGGATCTTGGCTGAAAGAACAGAATATCAAAAAGATGTTTACCTGTGTGTGGTAGTTAAGGTTATATGTCAACTTGGATGGGCCTGGTTGAGTGACTGGGCAGCTTGATGTGGTTATCCCCCATGGTGAGATTGGTAATTAACTCCATGGTTGAATCTACTGGAGCAGCTCAGTAGCTGCTTTAGGGATGTGGGCTGCTTCCAGTATATAAGAAGCAACTTTGAGGAATATCTCCAGCTTTTTGGCATGCTTAAACCCTGCATGTAGCCAAGTCATTTTTAAGCAGCCTTCCATGATGTCCTGCAGATCTTGGACTTTTAATGGACTTGATTTAATGGCCTGCTGTGTGGCTTGGTGATATCCGGACTGTGCCTTTTCACTTGCTGACCTTGGGTTTGTCAGCCTCAGCAGCTAGCAGATGCCTGAGTGAAGAGATGCCTCTAGCTTCGGTGTGTCAGGAACAAGAAGCAGAGCTGAAGCGCAAAGTCAAGGGGCTTTCACCCAGCCCCTAGAACCTGGAACCTGCAACTCGGACTTCTAACCTCCAAAATTGTAAGAGAATAAACTCTTGTTTGTTAAAGCCATCCTATGTGTGGTATTTCTTTTAGAGCAGCACTAGGTAACTAAAACACTGTGCTTTATTGACTATGTAAAGGCATGTGACTATGTGGATCATAACAAATAATAGATAACATTTTGAAGAATAGAAATTTCAGAACTCTTAGCTGTGCTTATGCAGAACCTGTACAGAGACCAAGAAGCAGTTGTTCAAACAGAACAAGGTGATACTGCATGGTTTGAAATCAGGAAAGGTGGGTGTCAGGGTTGTATCTTTCACCATACTAATTCAGTATGTATGCTGAGCAAATAATCTGAGAAGCTAGACAACGGGTTGAAAACATGGCAGCAGGATAGGAGGCAGACTCATTAACAACCTATAGTATGCAGATGACACAGCCTTGCTTACTGAAAGTGATGAAGGCTTGAAGCACTTATTGATGAAGTTCAAAGAGTACAGCCTGCAGTGTGAATTACACCTCAACTTAAAGAAAACAAAAATCCTCACAACTGGACCAATAATCAACTTCATGATTAACAAAGAAAATACTGAAAGTTGTCAAGAATTTCATTTTACTTGGATCCACAATCAACACCCATGGAAGCAGCAGCCAAGAAATCAAATGACATATTTCATTGAGCAAATGAGGTGTAAAAGACCTCTTGAAAGTGTTAAAAAGCAAAGATGTCACTTTGAAGACTAAAGTGCACCTGACCCAAGCCATAGTGTTTAAGTTGACTCATATACATGTGAAAGGAAAGCTGGACAATGAATAAGGAAGACCAAAGAAGAATTAATGACTTTCAATTATGGTGTTGGCAAAGAATATAGAATATACCATGGACTAACAGAAGAATGAACAAATGTGCCTTGAAAGAAGTACAGCCAGAATGTTCCTCAGAAGTGAGGATGATGAGACTTTGTCTCACATACATTAGACATGTTATCAGGAGGGACCAGATCCTGGAGAAGGATATCATGCTTCATAAAGTAGAGGGTAAGCGAAAAAGAGGAAGACCCTGAAGGGAATGGATTGACACAGTGGCTGCAACAATGTGCTCACACATAGTAATTATTGTGAAGGAGTGCAGGACCAGGCAATATTTCGTGCTGTTATATATAGGGTCGCTGTTAAGTCCAAACTGACTTCATGGCCCCTAACAAAAACAACAGTCTTTACAGAAGCAGATTGCCACATCTTTCTCCCACAGAACAGCTGGTGAGTTTGAACCACCAACCTTTCAATTAGCAGCTGAGAATTTACCCACCATGCCACCAGGGCTACTTTGTTATTCATTAGAAAGATACAAATTAAAACTACAAATGAGATACCATCTCACCACTGCAAAAATGATACTGATCAAAAACACATAAAAAAATAAATGCTGTTCAGTTTGTGGGTAGATTGGAATCCTTATTTCTGGTGGGATTTTAAAATGGTATAACTACTAAGCAAAATGATATAACACTTGCTGAAAAAGCAAATAGAAATATCTTATGATCCAGGCAACCTCACTCCTAGGTATATACCCTAAAGATACCATAGCAGTGTCATGAATAGACAAATGCACACCTATGTTCACTGCAGCATTATTTACAATAGCAAAAAGATGGAAACAGCCTAAGTGTCCATCAACAGATGAATAGATAAACAAATCTGGTATATACATACGGTGGAATACTATCCAGCTACAGATAATGGTAAGTCTGTGAAACACAACATGGATGAATCTGGAGAGCATTACACTGAGTGAAATAAGTCAAGCCCCAAATGACAAATGTTGTATGATACCACTTTTATAAAAGGACAGAAATAGGTATACATACAGAAATCAATCATCTTTGGTGGTTACTGAGGATGGGAGGGAAAGGAAGGGGGACTCACACTCTAGACAGTAAACACTTGTTATTTTGGTAATGGAAAAGGCAATAACAAATGGGGGTTAAGTGTGCACAACTTAACCAAGGTAAATGATGACAATAAGTAATATATAAATTTAAGAGACCTTATTGATAAATGCTGTAACATCTACAATTTTGTAACAATGCAGTAACAACCAAAAAAATGCATGCATGGTTACACAGGTAGACATATATGCATATATGTGTATAGCAAGGTATATGTGTGTGTGTGTATGTTTGTGTGTGTGTGTGTGTGTGTGTATATATATATATATAGGTGTATCTGTTGTGCGTGCTGCACATATATTCATATATAAAATAAAAGACATAGGGGGAACAGTCACAGATACAGATACTCAGATATAACCAAACATCTCACAGGATTGGCTTACTGAGTTTGAAGGCTTAGGACCATAGTGTCATGGAACAACTAGGTCAACTAGCACAAAATGGTCTATAAAGTTTATGTTCTACCTAGCACTAACCTAGTGTGGTAAGTAGCATCTGGGGTCTTAAAAGCTTGTGAGCAGCCATCTAAGATACAATTATTGGTCTGCAGCAAAAGAGAAAAAAGAAAACCAAAGACCCAAAGAAGAAACTACTCTACAGGACTAATTGCCTATAAGAAACATGGCTTCATCTATCCAGAGACCAGAAGAAGTAGATGGTGCCTGGCTACAACCACTGACCATTCTGACCCAGGGGAAAACTGATGGTCCATATAGAATAGGAAAAAAATGTAGAAGAAAACTCTAATTCCTGAATAACATAAGCACACAGCGTACTCATGATGTGATGACATAAATATTCTAAAGAACTGTGTTCTCTCCCAAATTGATCTATATTTTCAAAGCATTTTCCTTCAAAATAACAGGACTTTTTATGCATTTTGCAAATTTATTCTAAATTGTATATGGAAGTCTAAAGATAAATGAAGAATTAATTAATTGAAAGACATCCTTATCTGAACCAATAATAAAAGTGTACATGAACCAAGGAGTATGATTAATTCAACTCTGCAGAAAAGGTGGAAAATTTTTAGAAGTAACAAAATAAACTTAAGTTTCAAGTCAATTTTTGGTTTTAAGTTATATTTATAAATTCATATTTATATGAATTTAGGCAAATGTTAAACCAAAGAATTGTTGCTGGATCAGAATGTTTAGCTTAGGCAATAAACATGTTCAACAACCATCTCAATTAGGAAGTATGAGTGCTACAGAGTCACATATCTGGTACAATTCTGACATACAAGACCAATATCTATCTCTATCAAGTAAAATGCAATGGAACCTATATATTCAATGTATTTGAGAATTCAATTTCAATACTCAGTGGTAAAAACAGTTAAAAGGCTTGGCTGCTAAGCAAAAAGGTACAGATTTGAGTCCACCTAGGAATTCCACAGAAGAAAGCCCTGGTAATCAACTTCCAAAAAATCAGCCATTGAAAACCCTATGGAGCACTGTTCTACTCTGATACACATGGGGTCATCATGGTTTGGAATTGACTTAGCAGCAACTGGTTAAACTACTGCATAAATAACACATAAAAGGAATCAACCATTGGTTTCAGCTGACAGAACGTAAAACTTCTTTACGAGTTCTTTTAATCTCCTTCTCACATGATTGCCATCATCCATTACTCTTTTAGAGCTTCTGAGCTCCCTTGTTCCTGCTCTTTCTTCAGAAAAGAATAAGCAAAGAAATCCTGATAATCTGGGAGGCTGAGAATAGATACCGAGACTATGCCCCTGTGACACTAAGTGAAGAAAGAAATGCCTGCTTGGGCAAATCTGTATTTAATTTAGTGACTTGCATGGGTATAAACAGTGATCCTTGGTCCTTCAGGAGCATACACTTACCTAAATACACTCCTACCAGGAGCTAACCCCAAATCCATTTGAATATACCACAACCACAAAGAATAATGAAAACAGAAACTCAAAGAAAACAAAGCCGTAGCTAAGTCAGTTCTGGGAAGGTATTTCATCAGAGATGAGAAGGGCAGATGAAGGGAAGGAGAAGAGAGAGATATGGGTTAAAAATTACCCAAATCCTTGATCCAACAGATGAACCTTCAAGTCCTTCTACATAATTGAGCTGAAAGTGCCCTCCAAAGAAACCACACTCCCTTAGACGCCTATGAAGAGGTGGCCACACTCTGTCAAGGGTAGAGGCAGCACTGAATTCTTTGGCAGAGGCATCGTCCTTCCTATGACCTTCTTGCCTTTATTTGGCTCAACTAGATCTACTTCTTCTAAACTACATTCTTTTTTTTCCCGTCTTCTTTGCTTGCTCCAGATGAGATGAAACCAATAGCTGCATCTTAGATGACTACTCTTAAACTTTTAAGTTACTCAGCAAAGTAGCTTTTAGAACAAAACTTTTATGAACTAACTATGTGTGCCAACTGAGCATGATGTCCCCCGAGACTACGGTTCCGAGCCCCTAGAACTAATTATCCTCTCTCTCAAGGTGTTTGGTTGTCTCTGAGAAGTTATTCCAACTCTGCCTTCTGTTGCTTCTGTAATGTATGTAGCTAATTTTGTAGCACAATTGCATGTGTAAGATTATCCTCAGCCAAATCTCTCCTTGGTCTAGGGTGTATTCTTGTTCGCCTCCTCTTAGCCCCACCTCCTCTTCTCACCTGTGTATGCATTAATCTATAGCCTGGTATTGGTGTTAGTGATAATGCAGTGTTGTGCATGTAACAGTATGTGCCTCTGTTGTCTATATCTTTTGTGTATATTTCAGTGTCTTTCCCCAACTAAACTCTATTCTTATTCTACATTTCAAGTAGTTAAATCTAGGTTTTTCCATCTAAGCACTTCTTTCTTGCTGCATGCACAAAGCAAGTATCATTTTTTACTGTCACCCAAGTTCTTGACACAAGAGTTGTACAGATAACTAATAAAGGATTATAAATCAATTTACATGTGTGCATTTTAATAGAACTTTGTAATACAAACATAGATGATTGTCTGTACTCTCACCAGCAGCAATCACTCAAGGTTTTTTTTTTTCCTTTTTCTTTAATATTCTGCAAGAGCAGACACCAAAAAAAAAATGTTCAAAGTTCCTCTTCTAACATCTGCACACGGTTCTTAATTATAATTAATTTATATGCCTCCAAGGACAGTGTGGGCAGCCTTGCTGAAATCCAAACCCTTTGAAACCTGATTCTGATTATTACCATTTGGCAGCAGATTAGGGCAATTGTGTGTAGTGGTTTAACAGCAAAATAGCATTTTCAACTGTTAATAAAAAATTATTGGCTTGTCACTAACTATTAAGGGGGGGATGGGCAGTGAATGGATAGAAGGATAAAAAGAGAAGCCTAGGAGCAAGGCAGCAGAAAAATCTAAACTTGAAAGAAGTGAAAGGAAGATATTGGGTGGAAAACATGAGCAAGGCATGGGGTATGGAGCACCAAACCTAGACGCATCTACCCAGAAAACATGGTATCCTGAGCTGCAGATAAATAGCCTAAGCTAAAGTAGATTTAACAGCAGCTCTGGTGGTGTAGTACCTAAGGCATCTGACTGCTAACCAGAAGGTTGGAGGTTCAAATCCACCAGCCACTCTGCAGAAGTAAGATGGGGCAATTTAGTTCTATAAAGATTGACCACCTTGGAAATCCAGTAGGGGTCGCTGTGAGTTGGAAATGACTTGGTGGCAATGAGTGTGGTAAAATAGATTTAAAATTTAGACATTGAAATAGGCCATTTCCAAGCCACCCAAAATGCATTCTGTGGCCTGTTTTATTTCAAGCCACTGAAACCCTCAAGACCTCTTCTGTAAACATCAGTTCCACTTAGCAATAATAATTATGTTGTATAGTAGAGACAGCAAAGCTTTGGAGCCAATGCATGTATGCTTTGTATTTACTCTTGCCATATGACCTTGCATCAGTTTTTCTTTACCTCTCTAACCCTGCAGCACCCTCATTTGTAAAACTTGAGATAATAATCATCTTCACAGGATTTCTGTGAAAATTGACTCATTTGACAAATGTTTATTGAACATTTTTCATGTGCTAGGGAATGTGCTAGGATATGGATCCAACACTGAATAGGATCCAATCTACAAGGCACTTTTAATCTAGTGGCCAAGACAGACAAGTAAATAGAAAATTACAGTATAATGTGGTATGGCCAGTACACTGATTGAGGCCATTTAATCCTGCATGGGGAACAGAAGAATTACAAGATAAGTACTAACAGATAAGCAGGAAAGATTAATGAAAACAGGAGATGGAAATTGCAAAAATAATAGATATTAATTGGAAGAGCATTATGATGCACTGAAGAAAACAGACAAAAGATCTAGAATTGAAACTTGTCTCTGATGCTTACTCATCTTTGGGGGCTGGGGGCAGTAACTTAAGTTATCCAGACCTCATTTTCTTTATTGTATAATGGGGATTATTATCTTCACCTAACACAGCTGTTATGAATATTAAATAATTTACTTGAGAGCATCTGCAAATAGCAGGCATGTGATATTTATTCACTGAATGTGAATATACTCATAGAGACAGATAAGGAGGTTCTTTTCCCTAGAATTACTGAGAAAGAAGTCAGAGTTTCTTCTCTTCCATCCCGCTCCAGTTTAGCACCTTTTATCCCCATCTTAGAAACAGGTCATTTTCCAAAGTTAGTCTCTATAAGCAAACCTGAGCCTCCACGTCTCTGAGAACAGAAGAACTAGATGGTGCCCAGCTACCACTACTGACCACTCTGAAAGGGATCACAATTGACAGTCCTGAATGGAGTGGGAGAAAAATGTGGAACAAAACTCAAAACATCAAGCTTACTGGTCTGCTCAGCCAAAGGCTGGTGAAACCCCAAACTATGGCCCTTAGTCACTCTTCAGGCCTGGAATTGAACTCACCTCTATGGCTCAATTTTCAGCCAAACAACAGACAGGACTATAAGGTGAACAATAACACTAGGGAAGTACACACTTGGAACAACCAACCATTCAAGATCCAAAGGGCTGCAATTGTCCAAGGACTAAGTTCAAAAGATAAGGATGGGCTAGGAAAGGAGGAGGAATGGAAACAGGAAACACAGGAAAAAAGTGGGGTAAGTGATGCTACACTGTGGAGATTGCAATCAATGACATGAAACAAAATGTTATAAACTGTTGAACAGAAAACTAATTTTTTTCTGCACACCTTCACCCAAATCACAATAAAAAGTTAAAAGAAAAAAAAAAAGAGTTAGTCTATTAATAACAAGCTAATCTAATGTAAACAATTTAGAAAAGATTTAAAATCCTTGGACCACACAGCACCAATCCCCCCTCCCTCACCATCCAAGAGCGACCAAATTTTGGACAAAGTAATATGGCAACTTCAACTACATCAAAATACCATTTACTATATTTTGAACTCACATCTTCACTAACTAACAGTAACTCTCCATGAATGGCATATGGAAAAGGAAAAACCCAACCCTTACTATGCTATAAATTGGCTTTTCTTGCAAACCTTAATGGAGTAAGAGCAGAGACCATGTTTTCTTCCTTATCCATCACCAGGCCCTAGGGGATGGCCTCTGGCCACAGGTGGTTCAAACCCACCAGCCACTCCCGCCAGGTAGCCGGGAGTCTCTTTGGGAGCTCTGGTAGCATAGTGCCTAATGCACTTGACTGCTAACCAGAAGACTGGCGGTTCAAACCCACCAGCCACTCCTCGGAAGGAAGATGGGGCAATCTATTCCATAGTGATACTGCCTCGGAAACCCAAGGAGGGGTCGCTATGAGTCAGGTCCAACACAACAGCACATAACAACAACAACAATCTATCACCAGTACTCATAAGAATGTCTATTATATGATATTAGCTCTCATTGAGTCAATCTCACCCTGACTCATGGTGACCCCATGCACAAAACACTTCCCAGTCCTGTGCCATCCCCATGAATGGCTACAGATTGGACCATTGTGCTCCACAGGGTTTTCACTGGCTGATTTTTTAAAGTAGATTGCAAGGTCTTTCTTCCTAGTCCATTTTGGCTTGGAAGCTTCTGGAACCTGCTGAGCATCACAGCAACACACAAGCCTCCACTGATTGATGGGTGGTAGCTGTGCATGAGGAGCACTGGCTGCGAATCAAACCTGGATCTCCTGCATGGAAGGCAAGAATTCTACCACTGAACCACACTGCCCCCATCTGGCATACAGTCAGTGTTCAACAAACATTTCTTGATGACATTAGTGTATGAACTTAAGTACCTAAGAATACCAACAATCTGCTCCCCATTCTCCATCTCCACTGGTAAACAACTGAAGGCACTGAAGGAACTCCTTCATTCCACTCGAGTTATAGCATGAGAAAATGTCATTTTCACAGACTTCCCCAATACCAGACTGTGACCTCCTAACCTTGCCCCCAACCAATACCATTCCCAACTTACAGGGATCATGGATAGGTCAATGTTGTTAGTTGATAATTACTTATATATCTGGTGTGTGTTTGCATGCATATATGAATATATAAATTAATAGCCTGAATAAGCAATTAATATATATGCATTCAATTAGCCCTCTTTCCCTCAGCCTCTGGGTTCTAAAATGGCTCTCCTTACAAAACCTGGCACCCAAATGAGATACAGTCTTCACTTTAGAGCCAAGGCTTAAAACAAGTCTCAGAGATCATACCTCAAAGAGAGCTCTATAGCCAGGCCAGAAGCAAGAGGGAACAAAAGCTTTACCATCAGAGCTGGCTGGCTATCAACCAATTCTAGGTGCAGTCATTCCCTAATATCAAATGCCATCCTTTATTATTCCCATCAATATGCATATTTGTTGGCCACACCACCAATTATAACTGAATTCTGAACTCACTTACATCCCTCTAGCATCACATGTGGAACTGAACACCTCCACAGAGCATTAATCATAAGCTGAAACCTGACTAATTTGACTTGCCCTTCCTCCTCTCTCATCCTTCTTCCCAGATTTACTGTATGAGAAGAATGGAGTCATAAAAGGGACACAGAACTGAGGGTTGAGAATCTCAGGCTCTGTTAAAATTATGCCACTAACAAGCTACATGACTTAGAAACAATTGCTTACCTTCTCTGTGGGTCTATTTCTTTAACTGTGAAATAAGACAAATGGACTCATTTTCTAAGTCTCTCCCAACTTTAAAATTCTGAGGATATCCTGTCTTACATTCACCACTCAAGATCCACTCTTCACACTTCTCTGCTATTGGCTGAGCCTGAGGGGCTCCTGTTTTAAACATATCAATCAACTTCCCAACCCTCTGGCTTGCCACTGGGTTCAACCAATAGGAGCACGAGAAGGAGACTAGGTGATTGGAGGGACAAGAAGACCAAGACTGGAGTATTTATCCTCCTTACATCCCATTCTGTGGGTTCACTGTCGGCTGGCTGTATCATTGGACTGAAGGTCACAGCTTGCAACCAGTGGCTCTCTCCACGTGGCTCTCTCTACACAGCCCCCTTCCAAATTCTAGAATTGCTCCCCTCTTTCCTCCATTAGGACTACCAGCTGCTGTTGAGTTGATCGCGACTCCTGGAGATCCCACATGTATCAGACTAGAGCTGTGCTCCATAGGGTTTTTAATGACTGATTTTCTTTTGAGGTGCCTCTAGGTGGACTTAAACCTTAAGCATTTTGTTCAGCTGTGGAGCCCATTAACCATTTTGCACCACCCACAGAGTCTTATCAGAACTACAGGGGGGTAATGACACCAAGCTGCTACTACTCTCAGGACACTTTACTAACTCTTGTGGTCTCTATGTAGTGCCCACACCTTGGTAAATAATCCTTTTTGTTAACCTTTCTTCAAATCAAGCAAATTGAATGTGCCATCCGTTTCCTGTTCTGGCCTTTAAATGACAGAGATTCCTTCTGGCTTCCACAACAATGCTTAGGAACATCTCTTTGGTTCAAAATGGAAAAAGCAGGACACGAATTCAAAAGAAGGACCCCCACCATCACTGCCATCATCACCACTTTCACCACCATCACTACCATCATCACCCACCACTGAATAGAGATTGGTCCTTTCCAGACAGTATTTCCTTGCTTAACCTCACATCCTGGGGTTAGGCGCATGACAGACAGCAAACCTCTCTAAGTGCCTGCCTCACCTTCTGCAAAGAATGGATAAACATCTGGAAAACCTTTCAAGAGAACTGCCTTCAGGAACCAGCATTTTGAGAATGAGGAATGTAAAGCATTGGGAGCCAGAAAAAATACACCAAGCAATTATCAGAATGACTACAAAAGAAAATCAGAAAAAATAGAGCCTTTACACTAAAGAAAATGTGGTTATAAAATGAGACTTTGCATTGCTGCAGAAATGAACTGGTTAATACAGCTCTAACTTTTGTTTGTTCTTCCCTCTGATTCGGTTACAATCTGCTTCATTAAAAAAAAAAAAAAAATTAGTCACAGAATCAACTGTCACTGACCATACAAATTATAAGCAAAGTATAAAGAAAGAAACATAGTAAGACAAGAAAATATAAAGGTGACATTTCAAGAAAACATATAAGCTAACTTTGTATTTTTTTCTTAATTTACACTCACAAAAAAAAAATAAATAAAATAAATAACGTCAGTGAAAAAGAATGAGAAAATGTTTGTGAAATGCTTGCTCTAATGGTACTAATATACTTGCAATGTGGTCACCCTTCACACATTATCCATTATTTTCTAAAAGCAAGTAGCTGCTTTCTCTGCAATGCCAGCATTTTTACACTTTGAAAACAGCATATACATCAAGGCTGAATTACTATGTCTGCTGTCACCATAGAATGGCAGGGCAGGGGCAGCCTGGCACAGGCTGCACCTCCTTTTCCTTGCCCTGCTGAGGACAAATGAAGCTTTTACCAGACTTGTGCTGTACCCTGCCACAGACCTCTCCACAAATCCCAGGGCACAGCTCTCCAGATCCAGATAAAGGCAGTACTGAACTCAGGGTGTCTGTGACTTCCTCATTTTAAAGCACACTTTGAAAGTAGAAAGCCTGACTTAGAACTTCCCACACCAGGCTTTAGCCCTTTCTCCTCAAAAGCCTAATGAATCAACAAATCTGAGTGAGTTGCCAACATTTAACCACTGTGAAACGATCCAGTGAGGCTAAGACTCAGCATCTGCACACCAGGAGTTTACACTCCAGCCCAGGAGATCAGACCTGTGCTCTCCAACATAAGGCCGTCAGAGTGGTATAAAGTACGAAAGGAGTGTAGAGACAAGAGCCGAGAGAGACCACTCTGGGCCTGGGTAGTGAGGATAATTTTATCTGGGCTACAAAGCTCTGAGGGTATCTGAGGTAAGGAAACCAGCTTGAGCAAAAGCACAAAGTAAGGCTCCACTAAGCGGAAAAGCAGTGATGCAGGAAGCATATCAGGGACAGAAAACAGCCTGGCCAGAAGGAAGAGTTCATGTAAGCAGTAGTGGTGAGATAAAGCTGAAAGGTATGCAGAGGACTTTAGGTGCCCAGCTAAGGCACTTAGACTTAATGCTAGAGAGGCGACAAGAAACGATGAAATAACGAGAGAGAGAGAGAGAGAGAGAGAAAGGAATAGATCCCTGATCACTAAATCCAGTTTATTCGGAAATTGCATGGCCTTCCAGAATTGTTCAGGAAATCAACTGTACTGGCTCATTATAAAAGTTGTTAGCATTGACTCATGGCAACCCCAAGTGTGTCAGAGTAGAACTGTGCTCTGCAGGATTTTCAATAGCTAATTTTTCAGAAGTAGCTCTCTCCAGTCTTTCTTCCAAGGCATCTGTGAGTGGATTTGAACTTCGAACCTGGCAGTTAGCAGCTGAGTGCATTAACTGATCGCACCACCTCGGGATGTTCTGGCTTATAATACAGCATGGAAATTCTTTCCCAGTCTTCCAATATAATAGCAAAACAAGCACCATTGAGAAGTTAAGACCCCAATTTTATAATGATTAAGAAACCAAAGTGCTTACGAAATAACATTCACTGAGGTGTTTTTGATGGAAATAATATTCATGGAAACAGTTTTTCTCTCAACATGAACATTTCTCTGTGATAACATGAAACTAAATACAACAAGCCTGGGCTACTGCCTAAAACTATCCTTGCATTGTGCGATTTCTCTTTTCTCCCATCTATTCTAAGGCTTTTCCCTCAGTTCTTCCTTCCTGTTTTTTGCTTTCACTTGTTCATTCAAAGGTTCTTACACAGCCTCACTCCAATATCTTACTCGTAGGCAGCCTTGTTTCAGTTTCCAAATTCTTCCTTATCCTCCTTTAGCTGAAAAACAGGTCTAAGGTTTTTGTTTTGTTTTGTTTTGTATGTGTGTGTGTGTGTGTGTGTGTGTGAGAGAGAGAGAATCTCATTTTCACTTATTTTGCCTCTCCTACTCCATCTTCCTTTCCATTCCTTACCATGTACCTTAAATCTCTCTTCTTTTTTCCTTAAAATTTCCTCTTCTAGAGTTCTTTTTGAGTTCTTCACAATTTCATGCATTGCATTTAACCAAAACCATCTTGACACAAATCACTAATAGTATATTCATGAACAACTCCAAACCAAAAAAAAAAACAAACAAACTCACTGCAGTCAATTCAGGTCCGACTCATAGCAACCCCTCCTTGGGTTTCTGAGGCGGTATCACAACAGAAGTAGATTGCACAACCTTCCTTCTAAGGAGTGGCTGGTGGGTTGAACAACTCCAGAAGCCTCCTTTATCTCTGCTGTTCTAATTTTCCCTGGCTGTGCTTGACAAAATTTATCATCATTTTTTTCCTTCATTTCACCATCTCTCCTGACACTTAACCTCTTTGCACTTCCTCAGTCATCTTACATTTGGAGGTCTTTTGGGGGGGCCTCTTCCTCTCCTTGTTATCTTCCATCAACTACTCTTTTTCTTTCCTCATTCAGTTTCTCAGGGGGGTGGGAGGGAGGTTCATTTCCACCCAGGATTTAACCATCACCGCACCTCCTCCTTCTATAACTAACTGAGCTAGTGATTCAACTCTTAGTCATTCTGAAAGGCCCATTTTTACTCTTTTATCCATCTGTCTAGTTGCCTAGCCTCACTTCAATGTTAACATGTCTGAAACAGTTTCACAAGCTCTTCATGTGTCCTTGTCATTTTCCTCCGTTCAATTGATATTCAGGTCTAAGTCAAACCTTGCTACTTTCCCTATTTTAGCAGCAAGTTCTTTCTTCATCATCTGATGCAACATCCTAATATTTTCTTATAACCATCTTTCCTCTGGCTTCTCTCATGCCACACCAAAATATCCCCCATCAAAATCATTTGCTTCTGCTTGCTGAACTCTATTTTTCTTTCTTTAAAACTTGATGTCCTTCTTTCCTATTAAGAATCCACATAGAGATGAACTTGACAGAAAGATCTGGTCTGAGCACCACAGAGTTAAACAAAGAAGCTGCTAAGCCTTCACCTCTGAATCCAAATAATCACTCATACTTTCAAATTCACTTAGTCTTTTACCCCCATGCACTTGTTCATTCCCACACCAACTCTCCAAATGGTCATCTGTCTCCTTATCCCAGAGTCACCATAGCTATTTCTTACAAAATCTCTCCAGGAGATGATAAAGACATAATGCAGAGATTAACTAGTTACATACAACACAGACTTTAGTATGTGAAAGTCACATTTGCCACATGGAAGGGGACAGGTGGGAGCTCTAGCATCCTCTTAAAAGGTAGGTGTTCTGGATTTAGCAAGAGAGTTTTCCCAGCAGATCTATACTTTGGAGGAAATGGGAGGACTCTGGCAGAAAGCATGTGAGTGAAGCACTAGGAAGCTCCTTGGAATTGGTCTGGGTAGGAAGGTAAATATAAGGCACCAAAGCAGGAATTCCCAAATTAGTAAAGGAGAGGAAAGCACAGCCAACTAAGTTATTAAAAAAATAAATAAAATACCAGTATTTTTCAAAATTGTCCAACATGATCGATTTTTTAAAGAAACATTGAGATACACAGCCAGCTACTCAGAGGCAGCAAGTAGTTGAACCTGTGGGCTCAGGACCATAGTTACAGAGGACATCAATCAAGCTCAATTGGCATAACACACTAGACAATATTGTTCCACTTCCTACTTTGGCGAGTAGTGACTGAGATCTTAAAAGCTTACAAATAGCCATCTAAGATGCAACGATGGGTCTTTCCTCGTCCAGAGCAAAGAAAAATGAAGAAAACCAAAGATTCATGGAAACAATTAGTCCGAGCAATTGGTACACCATGCAATCCTCAGCCTATACAACTATGAGTCCAAAAGAACTAGATGGTACCCAACTACCACTGTCAACCACCTGGAGGGGGATCTATGTAGGAGATCCTGGATAGAGTGGGAGAACAATGTGGAACAAAACTCAGAAACTCTTGAAAAAAAAAATGGACAAGGTTTGCTGGTCTGATTTAACCACTGAGACTACGGCCCCTAGCTGCCCTTCAAGTCTGGAACTGAACCCACTCCTGTGGCTTCTAGCCAAACAAAAGACAGGCATACGAGGTGAACATTTACAGTAAGTAGATACACTTCTTGGAGAGAACAATCATGGGAGAATAGAAGGGCTGTGTATGCATAGGGACATAGCTCAGAGGGCAGGAGTATATGGAGGAAGGGCACAGGGATGAGGTAACTATGGGTAAGAAGTGGGAGGGGAGCTGTTGCATTGTGGTAAATTGTAGTCAATGTCTTGAGACAAAGTGTATGTGAAGTGCTGTATCAAAGTGAATGCTCTGTAAACTTTCACCCAACTCACAACTTAAAAAAAGAAAAAGAAAGAAACATTGAGATATAGTAGAAAAAGGCTTATATTTTAAACAGCTTACTATGTGACCTTACGCTCATGACTTAGTCTCTCTGAACCTCAGAGAAGTAGTTCATTTCTAAAATGTGAAGTCTCACAAGGTTGTGGGACTTACATGAGAAAATATGTGTGAAAACAGTTTATAAATTGAAAGGTACTATGTAAATGTGGAGGCCTGTTATTAATAAATGAACTGACAAATTATTCATTCATGAATATATCAGTATATAAATTTTAACCAATAACAAAATTCTCTCTCTTTCCTTTTTTTTTTTTTTTTAGAGTGGCTTACTGAGGTATAATTTATATACATTAAAATTCTTCCTTTTAGATGTACAGTTTTATAAGTTTGATAAATAAATAGTCATGTAGCCACCACCATAATCAAGATACAGGCTATTTCCACCACCCAAAGAAGTTTCTTCATGTCCCACTGAAGTTGAACCCTTGCTCCCACCAGTCCCAGGCAACCTCTAATCTGATGTCTATTCCCATAATTTTGCCTTTTCCAGAATGTCCTACAAATGGAACCATATGGTATGAAGCCCTCAGTGTCTGGCCTCCTTCACTAGACATAATGGCTTCTGAGATTCCTCCATTTCATCCTTTTTATTGTTAAGAAATATTCCTTTGTGTTGATGTACTATATCTGCTTAAGATATAGTAACTATTAATGGATATTTGGGGTGTTTCCACTTATGGCAATGATTTAAAACTGTTACAGCAGTCATGTTCAGTTCTTAGGGTGAATATGTGTTCATTTTTCTTGTGTATACATATCTGGGAGTGGGATTTCTGAGTTACATGGTGAGAGTATGTTTAACTTTAAAAGAAACTATTTGAACTATTTTCCAAAGTGGCTAAACCATTGTGCATTCTGCTAGCAGTTCCTCCATATTCTCACCAACAGTTGATCTTGTGCGTTCTCTCTCTCCCCCTCCCCCAACCCCCTGCCTCAGTCTCTCTCATATCCAGTCTACTGGTGTTTAGTGGTTTCTCATTGTGGTTTGGACTTGAATTCCCATGCTGACTAATAATGAGATCTATTCAAGTGCTTATTATCATTTGCATGTATTTTCAAGTTGGGTTATTTGTCTTACTATTGCATTGTGCCACCACTTGTCTTTGTCATACCATGGTGGCTTGCGTGTTGCTGTAAGGCTGGAGGCTATGCCACCAGTATTTCAAATTCCAGTAGGGTCACCCATGGTGGACAGATTTCAGTAGAGCTTCCAGACTAAGATAGACTCAGAAGAAGGAAAGGGTCATCCACTTCTCAAAGAATCAGCCAGTGAAAACCTTATTAATAGCAGTGGAAACATTGCAGGAAAGGAAGAAAAGAGAAAAAATGGATGTTAGAAGAGACTTTAAAATTTGCTCTTAAATGGAGAGTAGCTAAAGCAAATGGCAGAAATGACAAGACAAAAGAGTTGAACAGAAGATTTCAAAGAGCAGCTTTAGAAGACAAAGTCAATTATAATAATGGAATGTGCAAAAACCTGGAGTTAGAAAACCAAAAGGGAAGAACACACTTAGCATTTCTCAACCTTAAAGAACTGAAGAAAAATTTCAAGCCTCGAGTTGCAATACTGAAAGATTCTATGGGCAAAATATTGAATGATGCAGGAAACATCAAAAGAAGATAGAAGGAATACACAGAGGCACATACCAAAAAGAACTGGTCACTGTTCATCCATTTCAGGAGGTAGCAAATGATCAAGAACCAATGGTACCGAATGTAGTAGACGTAGAAGCTGCACTAAAGGAACTGGCAAAAAACAAGGCTCCAAAAATTGATGGGATACCCATTGAGATGTCTCAACAAATGGATGCTACACTGGAGGTACTTTTCTATTCCAAGAAATCTGGAAGACAGCTACCTGGAGAAGTGACTGGAATAGATCCATATTTGTATCCATTCCAAAGAAAGGTGATCCCACAGAATGTGGAAATTATCAAACAATATCATTAATATCACATGCAAGTAAAATTTTGCTGAAGATTCAAATATGATTGCAGCAATATATTGACAGGGAACTTCCAGAAATGCAAGCTGGATTCAAAAGAGGATGTGAAATGAGAAATATCATTGTTGATATCAGATGGATCCTGGCTGAAAGAAAAGAACCAGAAAGATGTTTATTTGTGTTTTATTGACTATGCAAAGGCATTCAACTGTGTGGTTCATAACAAATGATGGATAACATTGAGAAGAATGGGAATTCCAGAACACTTAACTGCACTCATGAGGAACCTGTTCATAGAATAGGAGGCTGTCGTTTGAACAGAACAAGGGGATACTTCATGCTTTAAAACCAGAAAGTGAGTACATCAGGATTGTATCCTTTATCAAAAGAAGATGGAAGGAATACACAGAGTCACTGAACCAAAAAGAACTGGTCTATCTTCATCCATTTCAGGAGGTGGCATATGATAAAGAATTAGTGATACTGAAGGAGGAAGGTGAACCTGAAATGAAGGAAATGGTAAAGAATAAGGCTCCAGGAACTGACGGAATGCCCACTGAGATGTTTCAACAAATGGATGCCTCACTGGAAGCACTCACTCGGTTATGGCAAGAGATTTGGAAGACAGCTACCTGGCCAACTGAGTGGAAAAGATCCATATTTGTATCCATTCTAAAGAAAGGTGATCCCATAGAATGAGGAAATTATCAAATAACATCATTAATATCGCACACAAGTAAGATCTTACTGAAGATAATTCAAAAATGGTTGTAGTAGTATATTGACTGAGAACTTCCAGAGGTGCAAGCTGGATTCAGAAGAGGACATGGAACAAGGATATCATAGCTGCTGTCAGATGGATCTTGGCTCAAGGCAAAGAATACCAGAAAGGTGTTTACTTGTTTTTATTGACTATGCAAAGGCATTTGATTGTGTGGATCATAACAAATTGTGGATAAGATTGAGAAGAATGGAAATTCCAGAACATTTAATTGTCCTCGTGAGGAACCTGTACATTGACCAAGAGGCTGCCGTTCGAACAGAACAAGGGGACATTGCATGGTTTAAAGTCAAGAAGGGAATGTGTCAGGGTTTTATCCTCTCCCCATACTTATTCAATCTATATGCTGAGCAAATAATCCGAGAAGCTGGACTATATGAAGAAGAACGTGGCATCAAGACTGGAGGAACAATCATTAACAACCTGTGATACGCTGATGACACAACTTTGCTTGCTGAAAGTGAGGATGACTTGAGGCACTTATTGATAAAGACTGAAGAATACAGTCTGCAATATGGATTACATCTCAATATGAAAAAAAAAAAAATCCTCACAACTGGACCTATAAGCAGCATCATGATAAATGGAGAAAAGATAGAGGTTGTCAAATAATTCACATTTCTTGGTTCTACAGTCGACACTAATGGAAGCAGCAGTCAGGACATTAGATGATGTATAATACTGGGCAAGTTGGATGCAAAGGACCTCTTTCAAGTGCTGAGAAGCAAAGATGTCTCTTTGAGGACTAAGGTGCACCTGACACAAGCCATGGTATTTTCAATCACCTCATATGCATGTGAGAGCTGGACAATGAATAAGGAAGACCGAAGAAGAGTTGATGCTTTTGAGTTGTGGTGCTGGCAAAGAATGCTGAAAGTACCATGGACTGCTAAAAGAACTAACAGATCTGTCCTGGAGGAAGTACAGCTGAAATGCTCCTTGGAAGCAAGAATGGCCAGACTTCGTCTCACCTACTTTGGTCATGTTGTCAGAAGGGACCATTCCCTGGAGTAGGATGTCATGCTTGGTAAGATTGTAGGTAAGCAAAAAAGAGGAAGACCTTCAAGGGAATGGATTGACACAGTGGCTGCGTCGATGGGCTCAAGTATAGCAAGGATCATGGAGCTGGAGCAGGATTGGGTGGTGTCTCGTTCTGCTGTGCATAGGGTCGCTGTGAGTTGGAAATGACCTGACGGCACCTAACAACAAAACAACACTCAATCTGTATGCTGAGCAAATAATCCAAGAAGGTGGAATATATTAATATGGCATCAGGATTAGAGGAAGAGTCATTAACAACCTACAATATGCAAATGATTCAACCTTGCTGAATGTGAAAATGACTTGAAGCACTTACTGATGAAGATTAAAGAATACAGTTTGCAGTATGGATTATACCTCAACATAAGGAAAACGAAAATCCTCATAACTGGACCAATAAGCAGCATCATGATAAATGGAGAAAAGATTGAAGTTGTCAAAGATTTCATATAACTTGGTTCCACAATGAACACCCACGGAAGAAGCAGTCAAGAAACCAGACAAAACATTGCACTGGGCAGATCTGCTGCAAAAGACCTCTTTAAAGGGCTAAAGAGCAAAGATGTCTTTTTGAAGACTAAGGTGTGCCTAAGCTAAGTTATGGTGTTTCAAATCACCTCATATACATGTGAAAGCTGGACAATGAATAGGGAAGATGGAAGAAGAGTTGATGCTTTTGTGTCCTGGTGTTGGTGAAGAATACTGAAAGTACCATGGAATGCCAGAAGAACTAACAAATCTATTCTGGAAGAAGTACAGCTGGAATGCTCCTTGAAAGCAAGAATAGCCAGACTTAGTCTCACCTACTTTAGTCATGTTGTCAGAAGGGACCATTCCCTGGAGAAGGATATCATGCTTGGTAAAGTGGAGGATCAGCAAAAAAGAGGAAGGCCCTCAGTGAGATAGATTGACACAGTGGCTGCCAGGATGGGCTCAGGTATAGCCAAGGATTGTGAGGTTGGTGCAGGACCAGGCAGTGTTCCATTCTGTTGTATGTAGGGTTGCTGTAAGTCAGAGCTAACTTGATGCACCTAGACTCTGGTCCTTTATATCAGATATGTACTTTGCAAATATTTTCTTCCATTCTTTGGCTTATCTTATCATTTCTTTCATGATGCCTTTCAAAGAATAGCTTTTATTTTTTATGAAGTCAATTTATCATTTTTTTTTTCTTGCATGATTCAAAGGAGCTCTGGTGGCACAGTGGTTAAGGCATTTTGCTGCTAACCAAAAGGTCAGTGGTTTGAACCTACCAGCCACTCCACGGGAGAAAGATGAGGCAGTCTGCTTCCATAAAGATTTACAGAAATCCTATGAGGTGGTTCTGGGCTGTCCTATAGAATCACTATGTGTTGGAATCAACTGGATTGCAGTGGGTTTGGGTTTTTTGTATGGTCCTTGCTCTGTGTCTAAGAGATCTTTGCCTTAACCAAGGCCACACAGATTTTCTCCTATTCCAAAAGTTTTATAGTTTCATAGTTGTAGTACATTTCAAGTTAATTTCATTGTTGTACATTTCAAGTTAATATTTTTTTATTTGGTACAAAGTATGGGTTGAGGTTCCTTTTCTAACATACAGAAGTTCAATTTTTCTAGTACCATTTATTAAAGGCCTATCTTCTCTCCATTGAATTACTTTGGCACCTGTGTAAAAAATCAATTGACCATAAGTGTGTGGGTCTATTGGACTCTTATCTTCAGCCTGATTGATATTTATGTTTTTTCTTGTGTCAACAACACACTATCTTGATAACTACTGCTTTACAGAAAGTCTAATAACCAGGCAGTATGTCCTACAAATTTATTTTTCTATTTCAAAATTGTTTTGGCTACTTAAGCCTTTTGGTTTTCTACATACATTTTAGAATCAGCTGTCAATTTCTACTGGAAATAAAAAACCTGCTGGGATTTTGACAGAGTTTCTACTGAACCTATATGAAAATTTAAGAAATTATTTTTTTAAAATTTAGTCCTCTGAACCATGGATATGGTATATCTTTTCATTTATTTAGGTCTTCAATTTTTCTAACCAATGTTCTCTTATTTTCAGTATGTAAATCTTTACATATTTAGTTATATGTGTCCTTAAGAATATTATGTTTTTGATGTTATTGCAAATTTTTGCACATATTTTATAAAGTATGTCCTTAAGAATCATGTGCAAAAATTTGCAATAAAGATTTACTGTCTCTGAAAACCAATGGGGGTCTCTATGAGTCAGAAAATCTTTATGGAAGTAGGTTGCCCTATCTTCCTTCCACAGAGAAGCTGGTGGATTTGAACCACCAATCTTCTGGTTTAACAGTCAAATGCCTTAGCCATTGTACCACCAGAGCTCCTTTAAGACTATATATAAATAAATTTTTATATTGATGTTGTAGTCTATGACTGTACTAAACTTACATATTCATTTTAGTAGCTCATTTAAAAAAAAATGCTACTTTCTACACAATCATGTTGTCTGTGTATATAGACAGCTTTATTTTTTCCTTTCATTTCTGTCTAGGACCCACAATGTAATGTTTCACAGGAGCAGAGACAGCAGACATCCTTGCCCATTTTCTAATCTTAAGGGAAAGCATTCAGTCTTTCAGAGTTAAATAAGATATTACCAGTAGGTTTTAGAAATACCATTTTTCAGTTTGAGAATGTTTTGTTTTTTTCTAGTTTGCTTAATTTTTTTAAAACTTAATGTGTGTGTGTGTGTGTGTGTTAGGAGGCTGTTTCCTTGCTTCAACATCCCCTCTGTGAACTTAGCTGTTCATAGAATAAAGACATGATAAGAAGGGAGTAGTACATTTAAATCTGAACATGAGGTGGGATATTTTGTTTAGAGTTTGTGAGACTGACTAAAGGATAATAGAAAGTAAGATACCCTATAAAGAAGTTATAGCAATTCATGTAGAAGACAATCAGGTCATAGATAAACTGCTGGAGAGGAGACAGTCAATCTGAAATGGATGAGGAATAAAATACAATAAGATGTGGAGAAGCTGGGAGACTAAAATTGTATTAAAATTGTCTTAAACCAATAATTTGGGGAAGGCGAAGTCAGTTATGTGAGATAGTCTGGGAAACAAGTTCTAAGTCTTTTATATTGATTTCCAGGTGTCAACAGTACACAGTGTTGGAGAAAATCCTATAGGACTTTTTTTGTTGGTTACCAGGGGTAGAGGGTGGGGGAAGAAACACTACCAAAAAAAAAAAAAAAAAAGTGCATTGACCCATGTCACTTTAGTTTTGTGTATTTCACTGTACATAAATTCTCCTTCAAAAAAAAAAAAAAAAAAAAAAGAAGAAGAAGAAAAGAAAGAAAATCCTATAGGCATTGAAAGATAAACACTCAGCTACAGGAAAAGGCAGTCAGGGGCAAGAAAATGATTTCAGGGTCAAAGGTTGCCATGCGTCAGAGCTGACTCAAGAACAACTAACAACAACAATAAATGAAGATGGTACATGAATTAGATCTCTAATTGAAATTGAGAGCCCTGATACACATCCCTAAGAGGAGCTCGTTCTAACTAGTTGGGTGTATTAAAAACCACAGTAACTAACGTTTTCTCCTCATGAATGTAAGAATGCTC
>NW_006921713.1:7605794-7608721 GCF_000298275.1 Orycteropus afer afer | reverse complement strand
AAGCCCGCAGGATCAACTACTCGGTCCCTCTGGGTAGCTGGCTGTGACCAAGCAATGACCATAACCTTGCCCCTTGTCAGCTCTACTATACACCTGGGAAGAATGCTCACTCTTAAGGCTCCATCACTATCCCTGCCTATGATCCACATCCCAAATTGTACTTTATTCACCCTAGTGCTGCCAGCTATAGGGTCTAGAAGTGCTGTTACAAGATCTCAAGGAAGCCTATAGTAGGCTTTTATATTTTGCTCTAGGAATCTATCAAACTTTCTAAAAGAAACAGTATTTTTAAGTTTTAAATAAGAGTCTTAGAAACTGACTTTAGGAATGCAACCTGTTCATAAGATAGAGTGTTCAAGAATAGACTGGGGGGAGCACAGATAAAGTATATAGTTTAGTAGAGAACTCATATTTAATGCAGTCTCCAAACAACCTGTATCAGAAACATCTACCAAACCAAACTCACTGCTGTCGAGTCAATTCTGACTTATAACAGCCCCCTTTGGGTTTCTGAGGTAGTAAATCTTTAGGGAGCTCTGGTAGCATAGTGCCTAAGGCACTTGAATGCTAACCAGAAAGCTGGCGGTTCAAACCCACCAGCCACTGCTCAGAAGGAAGATGGGGCAATCTACTTCGTAGTGATACTGTTTCGGAAACCCAAGAGGGGTCATTATGAGTCGGGTCCGACTCGACGGCATATAACAACAACAACAAATCTTTATGGAAGTAAATTCCCCAGTCTTTCTTCTGTGGAGTAGCTGGTGGGTTTGAACTGCCAACCTTCTAGTTACCAGGCAAATGCCTTAGGCACTACGCCACCAGAGCTCCTTTTCAGAAACATCTAAGCACTTTGTAAAATATGCAGATAGCCAGGCCTGACCCAAGATCTGGTGATACTAAATCTTTGGGGATGAAATTTTGAAATCTGTATTTTTCCAAGTGTCCCAGACAAGACTGGCATGCACTAAAGATGCCCTAATTGAAGGGGTGCAGGAAAGCTAATTATTTTCCACCCCTCTCTACCAGTACACACAAGTCTTAAGCAGCATTTTGAAACTCTGGACATTCACATTCCATTCCATTTTAAACAAATACATTATGCATTCCAGCTTAATGGAATGCATAATGTATCTGTTGTTCACATGCAGTAAAAGTAAGTGATGTTTTCAGTTTTATATTTACAGATATATATCTTGGGTTGGTGTAAAATATATTTCTTACTGTGCCTCTTAATAGAAAAATTTTGAAAAGCTATAGGGAAGGTCATATAGAAGCTGTTTCAGAAGCAGCAGCCCATTATCTCACCTGACTTTGCAGCTTCACATCACCCCACTCTCTTTGGCTGGCTAGACTGGGCTGGGTCACTGACCAAGCTAGACCAATTAGGAAAACTGGAATTTGAATGCAGGGGAGCCAAATACATTATCTGTGGGCAATGGACCTGCAAGGTTGAATAGACTGGTGGGCCGAGGCTGTCAGACAACTGATTTTGAACAGTAGAGTCCTGATGGGTAAGCATAAAGGGCCAGCTAAGAGAACCAGAAGATTGGCCCAGATAGAGAAGCAAAGATGAGATATTAGAGTTTCTACAGTAAGTGGAGGAGGGAAACAGGAGAGCAGCTGCCTTGGCTTTTGCAGGCTGTCCAATCCCTACCCCTACCCTTTCTGCCCAGGTTCCTCTGAGTCCTGTACTCCTTGTCATATAATAAAGTCCCATGAGTCAAGAGTCCCTGGGTGTGCAAACAGTTAACGTCCTCAGCTTCTAACCAAAAAGGTGGACATTCAAGTCCACCCAGTGTTGCCTTGGAAAAAAAGACTTGGCAATTTATTTCCGAAAAAGTCAGGCATTGAAAATGCTATGGTGCACACAGCTCTACTCTAAGAATTGAAGTCAACTCAATTTTAACTGTTTTTTGGTTTAACACAGGCCAGCTCAGGGGCTTCAGCATTTCTCAACCAAATGATTTAGCAGTATGACAAAAACATAATAGGGGCCCACAGAATAAATCTTCACTCACAATCTGTCTTAAACTTTTCAGCATAGTGCCTTAATAATATTAATAACAGTAACACTTATACAGTACTTAAAGTGAGCTCTGGTAGCATAGTGGGTAAGACATTTGGCTGTTAACCAGAAGGTCAGCAGTTCAAACCCACCAGCTGCTCTGCAGGAGGAAGATGAAACAATCTACTTCCATAAAGATTCACAGCCTTGGAAACCCAATGGAGGTTGCTATGAGTAGGAATTAACTACAGGGAAGTGGGTTTTACAGGTTTTACATAGTACTTATAGTGTGACATAGGAGCCGTGGTGGCATAGTGCCTAAGGCATTTGACTGCTAACCAGAAAGTTGGCAGTTCAAACCTACAGCCACTCCGCAGAAGGAAGATGGGGCAATCTACTTCCATAAAGATTTACTGCCTCGGAAGCTCAATTGTGGGGTTGCTATGAGTTGGAATCGACTTAATAGCAGTGGGTTTGGTTTTTGGTTTTATAGTGTGATATGTATTAATACCATGCTATCCCCTGTTCATGTGTTTTATGTACAGTAAACCCTTTAACCTTCACAATATGAAGTATATGCTATTACTAGACCCATTTAATAGATGAATAAACTGAGGTATAGAAAGGTTAAGTGACTAACCCAAAGTTACACTGGTACTAAATGGAAAATCTGGGATAAAAACCCAGGCAGTTAGCTCTAGGATCCATGCTCTTAAACACTACACTGCACATTCTCTCTAATGCTGGCATAGGAAAACTAAATTTCAACCTGGAAACTAATTTCAAAAATAAGCTGAAATGCTTAATTTTTTAAAAAAGAAAAGTATATTAATAAAGAAACAAAAACATAAATAAAGAAGAAAATAATATAAAAAGCATGTAAGTGATTTCTAAAAGCCTAAAAGTTACCCAGACGAATACA
>NW_006921713.1:7579607-7605559 GCF_000298275.1 Orycteropus afer afer | reverse complement strand
GAGGAGTGACTGGTGGGTTAGAACCGCCAGTCTTCTGTTTAGCAGTCAAATGCCTTAGGCACTACGTACCAGAGCTCCTACATGCAGCTCAATGAATGTTTAATAAGATAAACCACCACTAATGTTTTTAAATATCTTTATAATTTAAAAAGTATACAGAAATCTTCATAGAAAATAAAATCCTTGCTTACAGAATTCACTAGAACTCTTACAAAAAGATCAGCATGAGGGTAAGCAGGAAAAAAAAAAAGATCTAAACTCTTAAAACAAATCAATTCTCAGTCAAAGAGACCTGCTTCAGAACACCTTGGGGATTTATTTCAGTCTTACTTAAACTTATTAACTCATCTAGGACAAGCAATAATTATGCAAAATGAGTAATGAAGACTAGGGGTTTGTGGATTTCATGTATTTTATTTCTTTGGAACAATCTCTAAAACAAGATAGGTCAATAAATGCTTCTGGCTTGCTTTGTGGCCAGATACTACATTTATATAGCACCTCCCCTCTGAAAATGTCATTTCCTCCATCCTCCAACATACAGTGACAATAGCTCTGTCTTAGTATCTGTGGACTTAGCCCCAGGACTGACCCAGTGCATAATCCACTTTCATCCACATGTACAAGCTTGTTGGCTCCTGTGCCCTTCCAAGTCAGTTGAACGAACAATAAAACAGCTGAGTTGGCTTTGGAAAGAGAAGGCAAAGAAATGAGAGAGAAAGTGAGAATTGAAAGAATAGAAACAATGAGAAAGTTCTGTTTAAAACAAAAATGAATATACATAGCATCTCTAGGCCATAGAAACCAATTTTGCCTTCTACCTATTAGTTTGAGATAGGGCATAAAAAAATGCTTTTATAGCTGAATTGGCTAAGGGAGTTTAGGTAAGCACAGAATAATTACCAAACTTAATAACATTCAATGCTTTATCTTCCAACCATTTTCTAACATTTACCTAATTAATTTTCACAAAACCTCTGCAAGGTATGCATGTATTAAGTTTCCATTTTGTAAATGCACAAATCAAGAGCAAGAGGTTAAGTGACTTACCTAAAATGAAGAGAGGCTGGCACACAAAATCAGAATTTGAACAACAATGAAGTTCCTCTGTTCTCAAGGACCATGCCAAACCCATATTTTCCCAAATTGCTTGTGTTCTCAACTTCCAAGCTTTTATAGAATGCTACCAAGGATGGATTTCTGCACTGGCAAAATTGGTCAAAATTCCTCACAACTGGACCAATAAGCAACAACATGACAGATGGAGAAAATACTGAAATGGTCAAGGATTTCATTTTACTTGGATCCACAATCAACACCCATGGAAGCAGTAGTCAAGAAATCAAATTACATATTGCACTGGACAAATCTTCTGCAAAAGACCTCCACTGTAAGTGTTTAAATACAAAGATGTCACTTTGAGGACTAAGCTGTGCCTGATCTAAGACATGATATTTTCAATCTATTCATATGCATGTGAAAGCTGAATAGTGACTAAAGAAGACCAAAGAAGAATTGATACATTTGAATTAAAATGTCAGTATATAATATTGAACATACCATGAACTGCCAGAAAAGTGAACAAATCTGTCTTGGAAGAAGTACAGCCAGAATGCTCCTTAGAAGTGACAACAGCCAGACTTTGTCTCACATACTTTGGACATGTTATTAGGAGGCCAGTCCCTGAAGAAGAGCATTGTGCTTCATGAAATAGAAAGTCAGTGAAAAAGAGGAAGAACCTCAATGAGATGGACTAACACAGTGGCTGCAAAAATGGTCTCAAACACAGCAATGGTCGTGAGGGTGGTGGAGGACTGGGCAATGTTTCATTTTGTTGTACACAGGGTTGCTATGAGATGGAACTGACTTGATGGCACCTAACAACAACAACAAAACTGGTCATATACCACAGGGAAGAGGTAACTATGGGGAGGAAGTGGGAGGAGAGCTGTTGAGGAAGTAGGAGGGGAGCTGTTGCATTGTGGTAAACTGTGGTCAATGTCATAAGACAAAGTATAGGTGAACTGCTGTATGGAAAGTGAATTTTCTCTGTAAATCTTCACCCAAATCACAATTTAAAAAAAAAACAAAAAAAGACATACAGCTGCAAGTATCAAAAATGCCAATAAATAGTGGCTTAAACTAAAAAAAAAAAAAAAAAAAAACTGGTCATATACTTGGCTTTCATTCAACTGACAAAAAAAACAAAACTGCATTTTCCACAAGTAAATAGATACGAAACCAGAAAGCTAAGGTGCACAATGGTACAGGTACAAAGAAGGGCCATCAGGTGAACAGAGCTCAACATCAGTCACTGTTACTCTCTGACCTTGCTAATCAGACTTGATCTTTTCTAAATTTCTAAACAAAGCCTGATCAAGACAATATACTGCAACCCTCCAGTTAATGGGGACAGAAATGTTCTTCTTATCCTACTTCTGTCTTCACTGTGCCTGGGAGGAAATGAGACCCTGCTGCTCATCAGAATGCAGCCTCCCTTTCAGCCCCTGCTGGGCTTGTCCTGACTATATGGCTGGCTGCTACCTTGCTTCCTTGACTGGTCTACAGTCCCCTATGACAACTTTCCTTTAACTTCAGCCCACCAACCAGAATCGCAAACCTCTCTCTTTTTGCCTCTTGCCAGTTTCTTCCTTCTAAGAAAGCACAGAGCTCTCCGGATTCCCAGTAAGGGATGGGTCGAGTCATGCCTATTTGGGCCCTGCAATTTGGACACCCTCCATTCCACCTTCTTTTGAGGCTCTCTCTACTGCTGCATCAGTCCTATTTTCCCTGGTCTCATTAACCATTTTCATTCTTCACTTTCCCCAATACCTACTGCTAAAGTCCCATGACAATCTAAGGTCAAATCCTCATGGATTATGGACTTTAAATCTTAAAGACATTGTTTCAACACTGATTAAGAATAGATGCCTCTTTCCTTGGTGTTTCATTACTCCTTGCTACCTACCAATGCCTCACTGCCCTTGAGTGATTTTCTCTTAGCCCACCCAATTTGGATCTTGCTCTCTGATCCTTTTGGCTTTAACATCCCATGAAGTTTGTCCACCTACTTATCACCTCAGGAAATCAAACTGCATCAGGGACTCCTGTAGTCTGAATCTCCTATTGATTATAGCTTCTGCAAGCCATATTGAGGATTTGCAAATTACAGAGCCTAAATGGGTCTCACAATCTGACTTTTGCTAACTGGTGGGTTGCTACTACCACCCACAGCCAGTAGCAGCACCAGAATTTCTCTACAGGAGAGCTTTAGGTTGGACGAGAAAGCCAGGTGACTTGTTTTAAAGTAGCATTTACATAGCCAGCACCATTTTCACTTAATATACCTGTTTATTGAAGAGAAGAAGTACTTTAAGAAGACTTATAGATATTCTAAGGTCATATTTTCCCCCTCATCACCCTATACCACATTGTTATCCCTTGAACTAGCTTAGACATTTAGGCCTGTAGGACCAAACAAGGGAGCCGTGGTGACACAATGATTAAGCACTTGGCTGCTAACCAAAAGGTCAGCAGTTCAAACTCACCACCCGCTCCATGAGAGAAAGATGTGGCAGTCTGCTTCTGTAAAGATTACAGCCTTGGAAACCCTATGGGGCAGTTCTACTCTGTCCTACACAGTCAGTATGAGTTGGAATCAAGTTGACATTAATGAATTTTTAGGACTAAACATGGAAGAACCTGTGAAATAGAGTGGAAAATGGGTGTCTGGTCTGTAGCCCTGCTCGCCAACACCCTGTACATGGTGTGATTCCTGCATTGTGCCACTAGGATCTAAGAGGAGACAGTGCCATTTGGGTACCACCTAGGCTTTCCATTTTGGGAAACAGGCAGAGTCCTGGGCACTGTGATCTGTGAAGCGGCAAACTAGAGTAAGTCCAGGATCTACCAGGGTAGGTGGGGACACTAGAGGGCAGTGGTTTTTCCAGTCCTGCATCTCAGCCAAGTCAATCTCTGCTCCCTGTAAGCTTTTAACTGATGCTTAGCCACCTTCAGTTGATCGCCATCTTTCATCTTCTGGAATGTGATTTTTAAATGTGTTATGTATTTCATTTGTGCAATGCCCTGGATACTGAATTGGAACACAATTGCAGCAGATTACACTATTTATTTTACATACTTGAAGATAGAGCCTCTTGAACTCAATATGCAAATGCATATGAATAATATGTAAATCTGTGTTTTCTCCCAAGACACTGGCATTTTTCTTTTAATGGAACTGTGATTCCTATTCAAGAAGGAAGAACATCTTCCTTGCATGCTCCTGTATCAATGCTCTCCCCCTCTTCCCTTCAAGGTCCTGACCAGCTTGTAACTTCACTAAGCTTCAAAGCCCTGAGAAAATTACAGGCTCCACTGAATTACATTTAAACCTATAATGGTCATTCCAAGACATTATTTAGTGCCTTTCAGTAGGCGTGCTACAAATGCAATGAGGTTCACACTATTTCACTGCCAATTTGGAATTTTATTCTTAACCTCATGGAACCTGACAGTCTCCTTAGTAATTCTATATTTAAATGTTCTCACCTACTGTACAAATGCAGCTTTGAAACCTTTCTAAAGAAAAAAATATATAGTTTACAAAGCTTTTTAAAGCGGAATTTACAGTGATGCTGGTAAAAGGTGTCAGACTGACTACTATAAAATTGAATCCTCTATTTAGCCTCAGAATAGTAAATTATATGTCTCTTACACATGCTGCCAGCATCACCAACATCATCATCACCATCACCACCATCTAAGCTACAAGGAGCAAAAATAGTGCTCAGACTCCAGAGACACTACTAAAGAAAATAACCAAATTAAACAATTGTTTACAGATTCATCATATGCACAAGGTACTCTTCTAAGTTGTCAAAAATATACAGGTGGGTAACCAGTCTTGCCTCTATAAGCATACAATTTAATAAAAATAATGACAATAGTTAACATTCACTTAGCATTTACTTCACAACAAGCACCATGTTCAGCACTCACCATGGGGCCACATCATTTGATCCTTATGACAACCACATTTTCCAAGATCTTACAGCTAATAAATGATAGAGGCCAGACTCAAACCCAAAGAAACCATCCTAGTGCCACAAATATAAATAATTGTTGAAATAAACTGAATTGAAATTTCATAGGCTAACCACAAATGTCCCAAAGAATCAAGGTGAGATCCTTAAATTAAGTCTCAGACAAGCTTTTCATTCATGGCTTTAATAACAGAGGGGAAGATAGAAACCATCTCCCAGTGGCCCAGTTCTAATTTGTATTTTATGCTTATATGTCAAATTCAATATAATATCCTCATGGTTCTCTAGTCCTAGTCCCTTTACAAAGAACATTATTCTTTGAAACTACTTAAAATTCTCATAATGAAATATCACATGGACTGGATTTATCCTTCTTTGGTTGGGAATGGAATAAATGAGGTTCCTTAAGTGACCCAGGGCTGGTGAGGCCCCAGATTCCAGGCACCGTAAGCTGAAACAGGCCATAGGACAAATGAAGCTATAACTCCCACTCTAATACCCAACAACTTACTTACTTATATTGGCTATGCAGAAGTGGTAGAAGCAGGGCAGAAAATGCCTTAGATAAAGACATTTCTCCTTCTAAATACAAGTCCTGAGGTTACAAACTTCTGATTTATGGACAACTCTTACTTCCCCTTAGGGAGTTCTGGTGGTATAGTGCTTAAGGCATTGGACTGCTAACCAGAAGGCTGGAGGTTCAAATCCACCAGCCACTCCTCAGAAGGAAGACTGGGCAATCTACTTCCAGAGAGATACTGCCTTGGAAACCCAAGGCGGGGTCACTATGAGTTGGAACCACTCAAGAGCAGTGAGTTTTTGGTTTTTACCTGCCCTTAAATGTTATGTAAATTTCCCTTACTTTGAAACAACTAAACCAACCCCTACTCACAACAAATTCTTCATCACAATAACCTTCAGTGGCTGAACATACAGCTTTTAAATCACTGAAAAGGTTTCAAACCTTTTCTTGCACTAAAACAAAATGAAAGCATTGCCATCGAGTTGGATCCGATTCACAGTGACCCCCTCCTTGGGTTTCTGAGGCAGTATCACTATGGAAGTAGATTGCCCAACCTTCCTTCTGAGGAGTGGCTGGTGGGTTTGAACAGCCAGCCTTCTGGTGTTCTGACTTACCTACAATTTGACTTAAAGACACTCTTAGGAACTGATCTCATTTGTAACCTGGAATTCAGCCTGTACAATAGATCAAAAATGGAATATTACTCAGTCACAAAGAGAAATGAAATCCTGATACATACTACATCATGGGTGAACCTTGAAAACATTATGCTGGACAAAATAAGCCAGTCACAGAAGGACAAGTATTGTGTGATTCCACTTATACGAAATATCTAAAATAGGAACAGGTAGAGACCAAAGTTTATTAGTGGTTACTAATAAACTGTGTGGAGGGACACAGAAAGGAGGACTCAGTGCTTACAGGACGGTGAGTCTTGTTAAGAGTGATGGTGTAATTTGGCAATGGATCAGGGTGATGTTTGAACAACATGATGAATATAAGCAAATGTGAAGAATGTTGAAATGGCCAACGCTTTGTTAAATATATATTTATCACCATTGGGGGAGAAAAAAGAGGTCAGTAAGTCAATTAAAACTCTCAAAAGCCTTGTGGTACATAAGAATATGGTACAGATCTAGAATTTCCAACAAGAAGACCAGAGGCCAACTCTTGGCCACATAATTCATATAGCCCATCTGAAGACTTTTGGAAGTGGGGTTTTCCAGTTAGTCCCCAAAGAAGACAGAATCATGCTAAAGTTTTAGAGACTGAATCCTAAAGCTTACTCCAAACTCTGATTCATCTGACTCCCTGAAAGTACATTCTCTTTCATGGACCTAGTGGATGCCAAGCTCAGATGGAGTCACAGTCATCAGGTCTAGAACCTGGAGTGAGAACTGAGGTGTGACCTCATGAAAACAACCCCCCCCCCAATCCCTTGAGAATCAGTCAGTAAGTCCTGGGCTTTGTTCAATATTCAAATTGACTTGATCAGCATTCATCAATGACTAACACTTGGCCTATATCCAAGTGCTTTTGTGCAAATAAATTTGATCAAATTGGTTTGAACAGCTCTTGAATTACAGCTAAATAGCCATATTTTAAAATAGCTAACACACACTATTTCACCAGCATTATCAATAAAATATTCATGGGACCTGAACACACATTAATTTCTAATCATATGGCCAACTACTGGCAAAGTGTGTGCTCTTGTTTTTCCTGTGCCACTGAAAAATGATGCAGAAGGCAGATGGCAGTGGGGGGCAGCAAAAGCCATTAAAAATGTTATTTTCAGAAGAATTTTTAGTAATATAGAAAAAATCCTGATATTGTGATATCAAATGAGAAGAGCAACAGGAAAAATTGTAATTCCAAATCACATCCATAGAAAAAAAAGGTGGAAAAAAATATACCAAAACGTTAGATGGAAAACAGTCATTGTATCTTTTGTTTAATCATTATTAGCTATTGCCACACTGTAAAAGCTAAATTCTTAAGAAGATTACAGACCCCACACTACATCAGCTACCTGGAAATCTGTGAAAAAATATGCATGGGTGTACATCACGTATTCAATACATATGTGCCTGAAAATCTACATATGGTTCAATTCTATAAATGTATCCCACAGATACTTGAAAGGCATTTTTTCCTAAGCACATCAGGGTCTCTTGTTATTTGATACTTACAATTTGACTAACTAATGACCTAAAGAAAAAAAAATCAACCAAGAATAACAAAAAGTACAACTTAATGCAACATTTTTAAAGGAAAAAGAGAAGCTTGTATTCATCTGTCTTATAAACTGACAACAACCCAAAACTTGTTGTTATCAAGTTGATTCCAACTCAGAGCAACCATACAACACAGAGTGGAACTGTCCCATAGGGTTTCCAAGGCTGTAAATCTTTACAGAAGCAGACTCATCTTTCACCCGTGAAGTGGTTGGTGGATTCAAACCACCGACATTTTGGATAGTAGCTGAGTGCTTTAACCACTGCACCACCAGGGCTCCATAAACTGATGAGGAGGAACATAAAATTTTATTCATAAATACAATCTTGTTGTTAGGTGTCACTGAGTTGATTTTTGACTTATAGAGAACCCACGTGACAGTCTAAAACTGCCCGGCAGGACTTTATATTGTTGTTGTTGTTATGTGTCATTGAGTTGGACCCGACTCATAGCAACCCCTCCTTGGGTTTCCGAGGCAGTATCACTATGGAAGTAGATTACCCAACGTTCCTGCCGAAGAGTGGCTGGTGGGTTTGAATCGCCAGCCTTCTAATTAGCAGTCAAGTGCCTTAGGCACTATGCTACCAGAGCTCCTGTAGGCTGTATCTTTACAGGAATAGATCACTAGATCTTCTCCGATGGAGCTGCTGTGTGTGTTCAAAGCACCAACTTTTCAGTTAGCAGCAAGCATGTACCTGTTGCACTACCAAATATTATATTATTAATATATGAATAGGCAAATACATTATTTATTATAAATATAATAAAGAATGTAAAATATATTGCATAAATAAGCAGAAAATTCACAAAAGAGAAACTATGGAAAATTGGTCAATATCACTAGTAAGCAGAGAAATAAAAATTCTAATTCTTGCCTATCAAATCATCAAGACTCTTTAGTTAGTTAGCTTTTAAAGTGAAATATTTAGTTTTAGAGTGGAACAACCACCCTGGCAAGTGTGTGGTGGAAAACGGCACTCTGACATATTGCTATAAAACGAAAACTCACTGCCATCAAGTCGGATATGACTCATAGCGACCCCTCCTTGGTTTCCAAGGCAGTATCACTACGGTAGATTGCCCAATCTTCCTTCTGAGGAGTGGCTGGTGCGTTTGAACCGCCAGCTTTCTTGTTAGCAGTCAGAAGCCTTAGGCACTACACTACCAGAGAATGGCATATAGGTGTAGGGAGTGTAAATTGATCAAAACTATTTCGGAAGCCACATGGCATATCACAAGACTTAAAAATGTTCATACCTTTGATCCTGTAATTCAATGTCTGGGAATCTATCCTAAGAAAATAATGTAAAATACAAACAGAGAAGCTTTATACACCAAAACGTTCACTGTAGCATCATTTATAATAGTGAAAAACTGAAAGTAATTAAGTGGCTGACAGTAAGAAGGTGGTTAAGTAAATTACGCTATAGCTGTATGACAGAATGCTAAATAGCCTAAGAAATTATGTTTACCAAGGGTTTTCAGTAACACAGAAAAATTCTTATGCTGTAATGTTAAATCAAAAAAGCAACACTAAAAAATGGTGTAATGACACCCATATAAAAACTGATGGAAAAAATACTGGAAGGAAATATACTAAAAAAATGTTAACAGTGATTGTCTTTGATGGAATTTGAGTGATTTTCTTGTTTCTGTCAATTTTTCCATTATTTCAAAATATTCTACAATTAACATGTTATTTACATGATCAAAATAAACTGTATTAAAGTTATGTTATATATATTTCACGTATTTATGACAGCCACTTAACAGAGAAAGATCGAGAGAGGAGAAAGAACAAAACTAAAATGAGCTAGAGAAACAGATTTATGCAGTATCAGCCTTTTCCTGTCCCTTCAGGTAGTGCCACTAAATTTTTCAGGCCATGTTGTGATTTAGCGATTACAAACATATGAAATATTTACCCCATTGTTGTTGTTGTGTTGTTATGCACCGTTGAGTCAGACCCAACTCCTAGCGACCCCTCCTTGGGTTAGCTAAGTAAAATAAATATTTTACTTAATTTTAAGTTCAGTGCATAAATCTGTCTAGGATTACCTATTTTCTACTCCTGACTTAAAGGAATCACATAGTGAATCATTTTGGAAAGAATCATGTCTGTAAAAGTGAGAGTCATAATTTAATTTTGCATTATCAAGTTTATTTAAAGTGCTGCACCCTCTTTTTGTGCATGTACATACTGGGTAAATTTTGTGAATGTGTGTGCATTGTGTAGACAAAGACAAAAGCACATTAAAGCAATTCAGAGTTGTAGGGGGTGGTTTAGTTCAACTTCCTCTCTTGCCAGGTAAAGAAACTGAAGCCCAAAGAAATTATAAGGCTAAGAAATTAGCTCAGGGTCACTTGCAGGTCAGTGGCAAATCCAGGACTAACTATGGCCTATGGGCGTGGACTACCAATTTAGAGGTTTTCCACCAATTTATACTGCCAAGATTACACATCAGTGCTATGGCTGTAAGGAATGAGAAAGCTGAAAGCAAGCTGCAGTAATGCCCACCCTCTACCCTACTCTGGGAATGAGCACTTTCAGTTTAACCATTCTGTATAATTAGGGACTTCAAAAGCTGTTGGAAATGTGTGGCTGAGCTCTTTGATAGGTGTGTAGCTGTCCTGGGTGGTCGCTAATAGCTCAATTAGCAGAATTAGCCAAAAGTAGAGGCTAAAGCAGTGTTTTTTTTGTTTGTGTTCTAAAGATCAAACAGCTTTTTCCAAAATTTGAAAGGCCACGGATTTCAGAAGTTCTTGAGAAATGACAAAAAAAATGGGTTGATAATGTAAAGTGAACTCTCTAGATAATAAATATTTTACTGTTCTTGTACATTAGGTTAGCTATGTCATGCTTTGTGATCTTTGATTGCTGTGATTAACATATGTAAAGGATTTCTAGGTGACTTATTAATCTGAGGACTTCAGAAAGTTTTTGAATACCTCCTGAGATGTTTCTAGGCTGTGTCAGTTCCTCTAACTTTGGAGTCTAAGGAGGAGTCTGTTGAGTTAAGAATCCATGTACCTATTAATAACAGTGCTATTGTATGTATCAGAGTTTACCAAATCATGACTTAAATCACATAGACAGAACAGCTAAACTACTTTTATATCCAATGAGCTTTTACTAAATGTATGTATAGATAATTATATTGTATTATGTTATGTATTATTACATCTGTACTATGTAGGCAAATTCCATACGCAAATACTGTCTACATATAGAAACTCAATGTTGATAAAGAAATAGAAAATAAAAGGATCAAAGTGTGATTTCAGAGGGGAGGTGAAGTGGAACAGGAGGCTGTACAAGTAAGGAGGCTCCTTTAAGTGGCTATAAACTTGGAGCTGAAAACAGCGAAATGGTGCCAAGGGAAATGAGTAATAGTGGGGAAGACTGGAGACAGGAATGCAGAGCTGACGAAGCTAAGGTGCAGGATGAGCTTGGCTATGACAAGTCCATGGAGGATTGTAATTAAAGATCAAGGCAGACATTTGGCATAGAACCAATAAGAGGATAGGGTGTCCAGTGAAAACAGCAAAGCAATGGGGTCAGTCCTTCAAAAGATCTGCAGTATTACTACTGGCCAGCGAGGACATGTAGAATTCAATCAAAGCTGCAAAAATATGGAAGATTTAAGCAGAGCTATCATTAAGTCCATAAAGGTGTTTGTAAAATTTGAATTGTGTCTTCAAAGTGAAAATAATGTATAACTATTTGGTAATGATGTCCATAAGTCATACTAAAAAAAAAAAAATCTATTCCATTAATTTATTATACTCACATGATGATCTCACATACCCATGGACAACTGAAGTCCTTGAAAAAGAAAAGTCTAGAATATAACATGTGTATTGATGGCCTTCAGGTCTCTAAACATAAAGACTATAATCACATTATGAGCAAGTCAAGATATATATTAGATATTTTACTATCTAGTATGGGTCATAGATGGAGCTAGCCTGGCTTTGACATACACTAGGCTGGGTAACCTTGAATGAGTTGTTTAAATCTTCTGAACCACAATTTTCTCATCTGTAAAATGGAGATAATAATACCTACCTTATAAAACTTTTGTGAAAATTAAATGAGATAATGTAATTATAGTACCTAGACAGATGCCTAAAATATCTGCTCCCATTAACAGATGATGATAACGTTACTTAGAGTATTGCAAAGATTTCAATTTCTCCTTTATTTGCACTTTGTTATTGCACTAAATGACACATCGTTCTCCACATGGCTCCCTCACATAACTCTCTGAGAAACGGACAGGAACTAGGGAAAACCTGTTAGAAATGCTTCTCACTGACTGAGCATATTTCCTCAGAGCTTCTCACTTTAGTTGGCCTTGTTCATACTTCATTCACGTAAGGAAATCACAGCCCCAGCCTAGCTAGAGCCTCGCTGCAGAAACTGTCCAAATCACTCCATCACCTTCTCTGTTAAAACCAAACCAAACCCACTGCCACTGAGTCGATTTCGACTCATAGTGTCCCCTGGGTTTCCAAAGGGGTAGATCTTTACAGAAGTATATTGCCTTATCTTCCTTCCACAGTGTGTCTGGTGAGTTTGAACCACCAACCTTCTGGTTAGCAGTCAAATGCCATAGGCACTGCACCAACAGAGCTCCTTACCTTCTCTGTCAGCATCCTCTAAATAAGAGACTGCCCACTCTGCCATTACAGCTTCCCCTCCCTGCTGCACAAGTCAAAACTTACAAATGAACAGGCGCAGAAGTGAGAAACACCATTGTGTAATAAACAGACAGGAAGATGATCAGCTAAGAGATGCTCAAATCTTTAATATTTGACAAAAAATACAGATTAAAAATCTCCTTAACCTATCATTTTCCCAAGAAATGTCTCCTGAAGGCTTCTGCATTCTTACCTATAGGAGATGGATTATCCCACTGAGTTGGGAGCCATAGACACTTGAAAGTAGCTATGTAGTCTTGGGTAAGACACTTAAACTCTGGGGCTCAGGTTCCCCTTCTAGAAAATTAGGATGACTATTACGTAATTAGGAGCTCCGGTAGCGTAGTGCCTAAGGCACTTGACTGCTAACCAGAAGGCTGGCGGTTCAAACCCATCAGCCACTCCTCGGAAGGAAGGTTGGGCAATCTACTTCCATAGTGACACTGCCTCAGAAACCCAAGGAGGGGTCGCTATGAGTCAGGTCTGACTTGACGGCACATAACAACAACAGCAACAACATTAGGTGATTATTAAATATTAGAATTCTAGCCTTCCATGCAGAGACCTGGTTCAATTCTTGGCCAATGCACCTCATGTACAGTGACTGTCATGCATAGTTCCCATTGTATGTAAGTGGAGGTTTACATGTTTTATGATGCTAAACAGCTTTCAGCAGAGCTTCTAGACTAAGATGCAGTAAGAAGAAAGTCCTGACAATCTACTTACGAAAATCAGTCAATGAGAGCCCTATGGCTCACAACAGTCCGGTCCACAACCCACCGTAGGGACGACACAGGACCAGGCAGTGTTTACTGTTGTACATGGGGCCACCATGAGTCAGGGCAACTAGACAACAATGAACAGATTTACAACTACATTAGGAAATCAAAAGGTTCTCTCCAGAAATAACAGTCTATAAGTTCTTAAACACAATTTTTTCAATGAAGTCTATAAACCAGAAAGAGATAGATGACAGAGACTGATAGTATATTTGTACTGGGAAAATTACAATAATTTGAGTACTGCTCAGTTACTTGGTTTTACTGGTAAGAATTATTTTCTCCATTTTACAAATGTTCTGGGATCCAGATTATATTAATAATTTGATCTTTATTGTGTATCTTTATTCCTTCCACCTCCCACTATGATTTTTCTCATAATAAAGAGACAGGACCCTTGAACTGGTACTGGCTCTGCCAGCAAGGCATGTCTTTAATGAAAGAAGAGAGGTGAGAAGGAAACGATGGCAGTAAACATATGCAGGAGTTGACTGTGTTACTCATCTCTCTTTTCTGAGCTAAACAAACCCACAGGTTACAAATGAGATATGCAAGGGTCCAGTACAGGGATGGAGAGATTTTCCAGATCATTATTTCTAATTCATTTTACCCTGATGATCAGGACTACTCTTAGGGAAAACCATGAAGATGATGATAAAAATAATAATACCATTTATTGAATACGTCATTATGTGCCAGTAATTATGCTAGGCTACTTCTAAACATTATTGCATTTAATGCTCAAAGCTTTTCTAAATTTGAGATTCCTGGGTCTTGGAAAGGTTAAGTAACTAGCCAAAGGCCTCACAGCTAGTTAATGGCAGAGTTAAGATTTGACTACTGGTATCTCTGATTTCAAAGCTAGTGCTTTTAACTACAGGGGAGAACCTGTTGCCAGATCATCCTGCTTGCTGGACATGAGGAAATACAAGAAGCAGAGCACAAATGTGGGCCTTTCTTGTCTGCCTATTATACCTACAGGCACATTCCCTAGTGTGAATAATAATAATGATAACAATAATTACTACTACTACTATTACCACCACTTAATAAGAATTATATTTTGTCAGATAGTTTGTTAGGCAATTTACTTAGGTAAGGATTATTTTCTCCATTTTACAGATGAGAAAACTTCTTGCCTTAGGTTACATTAGCTAATAAAACGGAGACAAATTTGGAACCTAATATTGTCTGACTCAACCCAAAATACATTATAAATGATTGGATGCTGGAATCATGACCATATTAATTAAATTGACATATGACACTAACTTGTCATATTGTGGGGCCCCTAACTCTTTAAAAAACAAAAGTATCTCTTTAAATTGGAAAAATAGCCCTACAAAAACAGAAAAGACTGGATGTTTGGTAGAAATAAGACAGGATACTATGACCTAACCAAACCTGGCAAAAGTAAATACGTCAGTGCCAACTTCAAGAGTGTTTGGTCTCAGGGTAATCAGGAGGTGGCTTATGGCCATGTTCAATCCAAATGAGAATGAAAACAAGCAGGAATGTCCAAAAGATAACTCCTTTTGCCTCAATCAGCTCTCCTAGGAAACAGCATAGTAGCTAAAAGTGCCAGATACATACTAATGAACCAATAAATCTTAAATTATTTTTTTATGCCAAGATTTAAGACAAATAAGTCCTACATAAATAAATAAAGAGGGAATTTGTCAACAATCTGTTGGTGGTTTAAAGAAAGAATGCCATATTAAGATAATGAAAACTTTTCTTATTCTGTCTGATGCTACAACCAATGGTGGCACACATACAGCTATGCTTTCTTTCAAGAAGCTCATAGATTTGCTTTGCAGAAGACAATATATTCATGAAGACTTTTTTAAAAGGAAGAATAATCTCACGGCAATCATAAATTCTATGAAGGTCTCAGATCCCTAACCTACTTAACAATCTTACTTCGCACCATCTCTTATCCCCCACAAAAAATATACCTGTTCCATGGTCAACTGATTTTTGACAAGGGAGCTAAGTCCATTCAATGGGAAAAGAACAATCTCTTCAATAAATGGTATTGGAGAAACTGGTCTTCCACATGCAGAAAACTGAAACAAGATCCCTGCCTCACACCATAAACAAAAACAAATTCAAAATAGATTAAGGACCTACATGTGAAAGCTAAAACCACAAAATTCTTAGAATAAAATGGAGGGGCATTGCTTTTAACAATGGTTTAATCTATAAAATGACAAAAGCACAAAGAGCAAAAGACAAAATAAAAACCACTTTTGTTCATCAAAAGACTTTACCAGAAAGGTGAAAAGACAAGCAACTGACTGGGTGAATAGCTTCAGACATCATATACTTGATAAAAATGTAAAACTAAAATATATATAAAACTTCAACAACTTAACAAGACAAATAACCCAATGATAAAATGGGCAAAGGACTTGAATAGATACTTAACCAAAGAGGATATTCAAATGGGCTACCAAGTACATGAAAAGATGCTCAACATCATTACCATCAGAAAATCATAGAGATGCAAATCAAATACATGAGATACCATCTCACTCCCACTACGATGGCTAAGACTTAAAAAAAAAAAAAAAAGAAAGAACAAATGTTGGCAAAGATGTGGGGAACTGAAACCTTTATCCATTGCTAGGAAGAATGCAAAATGGAACAGCTTTTGTGGAAAACAGTGTGGTGGTTCCTAAAAAAACTAAAACTATACCTACAACACAACCTGATATGGAGTGGTACCGGCCATACTGAATGAGACAATCATATGGCATACTATGCCAAGAATAACAAATTGAAGAGGAATGGTATTGTATTAATTGTCAAAAAGAACATTTTAAGATCTATCCTGAAGTTCAAAGCTGTCAGGGACAAGATAATATCCACATGCCTACAAGGAAGACACTTAATACTATTATTCAAATATGTGCACCAAGCACTAAAGCCAAAGATGAAGAAATTGATGATTTTTACGAACTTCAGCAGTCTGAAATTGACCAACAAGCAATCATGATGTATTGATAATTACTGGTAATTGGAATGTGAAAGTTGTAAAAAAAGAAAAAGTATCAACAGCTGGAATATAAGGCTTTGGTAAAAGAAATGATGCCGGAGACTGCATGATAGAATTTTGCAAGACCAATGACTTAATCATTACAAAGACTTTCTTCAGACACATATGTGGCAACTATAAACACAGACCTCACCAGATGGAATACACAGGAATCAGATCGACTACATTTGTTGAAAGACAAAATGGAGAAGCTCAATATCATCAGTCAGAGATGACTGTGGAACAGACCATCAATTATTCATATGCAACTTCATGCTAAAGCTGAAGACAAGTAAAACAAGTCCAAAATACAACCATGAGATCCAAAATACAAACTTGATTATATTCACCTAAATTAAGATACCGTTTGAAGAATAGATTTGACACACAAAACACCAATAACCAAAGACCAGACAAGTGGTGGGATGTCATCAAGAACATCATACATGAAGAAAGCAATGGTCATTAAAAAGAAAAATAAAAAAAAAACCTAACCTCACTGCCATTGAGTCGGACCTGACTCATAGTGACCCTTCCTTGGGTTTCCAAGGTGGTATCACTATGGAAGTAGATTGCCCAACCTTCCCTCCGAGGAGTGGCTGGTGGATTTGAACTGCCAGCTTTCTGGTTAGCAGTCAAATGCCTTAGACATTATGCAACCAGAGTGGGGTGGAAGGGGAGGGGAATAGATGTCAGAGAGACACTAAAACTTGCTCTTAAACAGAGAGTAGCCAAAGCAAATGGAAGAAAGGATGAAACAAAAGAGCTGAACAGAAGATTTCAAAAGGCAGGTCGAGAAGACAAAGTAAAGTATTATAATGAATTGTGCAAAGACATTAAGTTAGAAAACCAAAAGGGAAACACACTGGACATTTCTGAAGCTGAAAGAACTGAAGAAAAAATTCTAGCCTTGAGTTGCAATATTGAAGGATTCTATGGGCAAAATACTCAACAATACAGAAAAAATCAAAAGAAGATGGAAGGAATACAATAACTTACTGTAGCAAATACAGCTGGTCAACATTCAACCATTTCAGGAGGTAGCACATGATCAAGAACTGATGGTACTGAAGGAAGAAGTTCTAGCTGCACTGAAGGAATTGGTGAAAAACAAGGCTCTAGGAACTAACAGGGAGCTCTGGCACCACAGTGCCTAAGGTTCTTGACTGCTAACCAGAAGGCTGGCAGTTCAAACCCACCAGCCACTCCTCGGAAGGAAGGTTGGGCAATCTACCTCTGTAGTGACACCATCTCGGAAACCCAAGAAGGAGTTGCTGTGAGTTGGGTCCAACTCGAAGGCACATACCAACAACAACAGAAACTAACAGAATACCAGTGAGATGCTTCAACAAATGGAAGTAGTGCTGGAAGCACTGACTCATTTATGCCAAGAAATTTGGAAGACAGCTACCTGGCCAATTGACTGGAAGTTATCCATATATGTACCTATTCTAAAGAAAGGTTATCCAACAGAATGCAGAAATTATTGAGCAATATCATTATTATCATTTGCAACTAAACTTTTGCTGAAGATAATTGAAAAATAATTGCAGCATTATATTGACAGGGAACTGCCAGAAACTCAAGCTGAATTCAGAAGAGGGTATGGAACGAGGGATATTATTGCTGATGTCAGATGGATCTTGGCTGAAAGCAAAAAATACTAGAAAGATGTTTACTTGTGTTTTGTTGATTATGCAAAGGCATTCAATTGTGTAGATCATAACAAATTATGGATAACCTAGTGAAGAATGGGAATTCCAGAACACTTAATTGTGCTCAGAAGGAACCTGTACATAGACAAAGAAGCAGTCATTTGAACAGAACATGCATGGTTTAAAATCAGGAAAGGTGTGTGTCAAGGTTGTATCTTTCACCAAACTTATTCCATCTGTATGCTGAGCAAATTATCTGAGAAGTTGGAATATAAGAAGAATGCAGCATCAGGATTGAAGGAAGATTCATTAACAACCTGTGATATGCAGATGACACAACCCTGCTGGCTGAAAGTGAAGATGAACTGAAGTACTTACTGATAAAGATCAAAGATTACAGCCTTCAATATGGATTACACCTTAACACAAAGAAAACAAAAATCTTCATAACTGGACCAATAAGAAACATCATGATAAATAGATAAAAACTGCAGTTGTCAGGAATTTCATTTTACTTGGATTGACAATCAACACCCATGGAAATAGCAGTCACGAAATCAGAGGACAGGTAAGATGGCAGAATAGGCAGACAAACTACACAGACCATCTTCAATAAAGAAAAGAGAAACCAGTTGACACAGATACAGAAGATAATCCTGGAGCCCTGAGCTTTGAAAGGAAGGATACAGAAGTGAAGTAACACCAACTAGTAGAAGAACCTGAATGAAATCAGTGAGTAAGGAGACAAATGGAGCTGCAGACTGTCAGCTGTTCTGATGGTACAGACAGCCTGAATATTTCCAAGTGGTGTTAGGACCTGAGAATTAACCTAAAAATCAGCCCCGCTCACCAAACTGAGCTGTGGACTTTCAGCAATCAAGAGGGCACAGCCATTTTGAATGTTTACAAGCAGCGGCAATTTTGGATATTTAAAGTGACAGCATTTTCGTTCAGATGCCAGGGACCTAAGAATAGGTTCCACTTGCAAAAGACAGCATGGGTATACAGGAGGCTGATGACTGGAAAGGAGACAGGTGGTGAGTGTATAAGTGCTGCCAACCAGAGAACAGAGGAGCACAGTACCCTACTTACTCAGATACCTCCAAGCAAAATGAAAATCTTGTGTGAATCACTCCAACATACAATCACAAACTAAATATAAACATAAAAACATGACAACATCTTGGAGACAACAGACCATCACAGTCCACACAAAAAAGCAAGATAAACCAACAGAAACAAGGTACCAGAATATAGAGCCAGAAAACATCCCAGAAGAAGCAGCAGCATTGGAAATCCCTGATAAGGAATTCAAAAGAATTATATTTAGGTACCTTCAATGCATTAAGAGACAGATCAAGGAAAACACTGACAAACTTGAGGAAAACACAGAGAAAACCCTAGAAAAATTTCAGAAGAAAATACAAGGCCAAAATGACAAAATGAATGAAAAATTAGAAATGATACCAAATCTACACATAGAAATCCAGAAGACTGATTAATAATAAATTCTCAGAAGTAGATAAAATATTGAATGGGCAAAGGAGTAGAATTGAATCAATAGAAGGCAGAATTAGTAAGATTGAAGGCAAATAGCTCAATACTTCTTTGGAAAGGGATCAATCAGAAAAAAGATCAAAACAAAATGAAGAAAGCCTAAGGTTCATGTGGGATACCATCAAAAGGAATAACCTACATGTAATCAGAATTCCAAAACAGGAAAAGACAAATAAAACCACAGTGAAAATTGTCAAAAATTTTTTGGAAGAGAATTTCCTTGATACAATGAAAAATGAAACTATTTCCATTCAAGAAGTCCAATGAACCCCAAACAGGAGAGACCCCAAAAGAAAATCACTAAGACGGATCATCATCAAATTCACCAAAACCAAAGACAAAGAAAGAATGTGAAAGCAGCATGGGGAAAATGGAAAGTTACCTACAAAGGGCAACCACTAAGACTAAGCTCTGATTTCTCAGTAGAAACCATGAAAGTGAGAAGGCAATGAGATGGCATATACAAAACCTTGAAAAAGAAAAATTTCCAACCTAGAATTATATACCTGGCAAAACTGTCACTCAAATATGATGGTAAAATTGGGACATTTCCAGATAAGCAGAAATTAAAGGAATTTGTTTAAAACCAGACCGACCTTACAAGAGATTCTAAAGGGAGTCCATTGGAAAGAGAACCAACAACAGCAAACGACAACCAACCATTAACACACATGATGACATAACCCAGAAACCAACCCAGTTATGAAAGTATCCAAAGTAAATAAGCCTACAAGATTGTAAACAGGGAACCAGAGACATCAATTGGCAAGTGAGGACAACTACAAACCAAAAACAGGGAAAAAATTGTGTAGTTACAGAACTTATAAATGGTGAGGAAGTCAAGACAATCGGAAGACAGGATGGACTATTCTAAACTGGGAAGCAAATTATAAATCACAAGCCCCCTAGAGCCAGGAAAGGGAGGGAGTGGCCAGGGACCACAAAGTGGCAGGTTCCAGGTAGGAATTAGGTCAGAGGAGGGTGAAGAGGTTTTCCACAGCTAAGGGAGACAAACTTGTTTATCAGTTAGTTATCCTATGGGGCTTTTACATTGCTGTGAGGCTTAAGACTGTGCCACTGATATTTCAGAGGCCAGCAGAGTCACACATGGTGCAAAAGATTCAGCGCAGCTTACAGACTAAGACAGACTAGGAAGAAGGAGAAGGCCATCCACTTCTCAAAAACTGGCTGAGGAAAACCTTATGAACAGCAGAGAAACACTGCCTGATACATTACTGAGCAACTTTATGAATAGCTCAGAAACACTGTCCAACACGTTGCAGGAAGATGAGCCCCTTGGATAGGAAGGCACTCAATATAGGACTCAGAAAGAGCTGCCTCATCAGAGTAGAACGAACCTTACTGATATGGATAAAGCAAGTCTTTCAGGAACTCCATGTGCTGATATGGCATGACTCAAATTGAGGGGAAACAGCTGCAATCATCCATTAATAATCAGAACATGGAATGTATGAAGTATGAATCTAGGAAAATTGGAAGTTGTCAAAAATGAAATGGAACTCATAAAGATTGATATCCTAGGCATTAGTGAGCTGAAATGGACAGGTTTTGGGCACTGTGAATCAGACAATCATATGATCTACTATGCTGGGAATGACAAATTGAAGAAGAATGGCATGGCATTCATCATCACAAAGGATGTTTTAAGATCTGTCCTGAAGTACAATGCTGTCAGTGATAGGATAATATCCATATGCTTACAAGGAAGACCCTTTAATACTACTATTATTCAAATTTACACACCAACCACCAAAGCCAAAGAGGAAGAAATTGAAGATTTTTATAAACTTCTGCAGTCTGAAATTGACTGAACATGCAATCAGGATACGTTGCTTAACACTGGTGATTGGAATGCAAAAGTTGGAAACAAAGAAGAATCACTGGTAGTTGGAAATTTTGGCCTTGGTGAAAGAAATAATGCTGGAGATCACATGATAAAATTTTGCAAGACCAACGACTTATTCACTGAAAATACCTTTTTTTTCAACAACACAAATGGTGGCTATACACGTGGAATTCACAAGATGGAGTACACAGGAATCTGATTGACTACATCTGTGGCAAGAGGCAATGGGAAAGTTCAATATCTTCACCAAAATAAGGCCAGGAGCTGATTATGGAACAGACCATCAACTGCGTATATGGAAGTTGAACTTGAAGCTGAAGACAATTAAAAAAACAGTCCACGAGAGCCGAAATATGACCTTGAATATATCCCTCCTGAATTTAGAGACCATCTAAAGAACAGATTTGATGCATTGAACACCAATGACTAAAAACCAGAAGAATTGTGGGATAACATCAAGAGCATGATCCATGAAGAATGCAAGAGGTCATTAAAAATACAAGAAGGAAAGAAAAGACCAACATGGATGTCAGAAGAGACTCAGAAACTTGCCCTTGAGTGAAGAGTAGCAAAAGGAAGAAATGACAAGATAAAAGAGCTGAACAGAAGATTTCAAAGAGGAGCTCGAGCAGACAAAGCCAATTACTACAATGAAATGTGCAAAGACCTAGAGTTAGAAAAGCAAAGGGGAACAACACGCTTGACATTTCTCAAGTTGAAAGAATTGAGGAAAAAATTTAAGGCTCGAGTTGCAATATTGAAAGATTCTAAGGGCAAAATATTGAATGAAACATGAAGCATCAAAAGAAGATGGAAGGAATACACAAAGTCACTGTACCAAAAAGAACTTCATCCATTTCGGGAGGTGGACTATGTTCAAGAACCAATGGTATTGAAGGAAGAAGTTGAAGCTGCACTGAAAGAATTGGCAAAGAACAAGGATCCAGGAATTTATGGAATACCCATTGAGAAGTCTCAACAAATGGATGCCCCACTGGAGGCACTCACTCAGTTATGCCAAGAGATTTGGAAGACAGCTACCTGGCCAACTGACTGGAAGAGATCCATATTTGTACCCACCCCAAAGAAAGGTGATCCCACAGAATGTGGAAATTATCGAACAATATCATTAATATTGCATGCAAGTAAAATCTTACTGAAGGTAATTCAAACAGCTGCAGCAGTATATTGACAGAGAACTTCCAAAATTCAAGCTGGATTCAGAAGAGGACATGGAATGAGGGATGTCATGGCTGATGTCAGATGGATCTAGGCTCAAATCAAAGAATACCAGAAAGATGTTTACTTGTGTTTTATTGACTATGCAAAAGCATTTGATGGTGTGGATCAAAACAAATTATAGATAAGATTGAGAAGAATGGGAATTCCAGAACACTTAATTGTACTCATGAGGAACCTGTACATTGACCAGGAGGCTGTCGTTCGAACAGAAAAAGGGAACACTACGTGGTTTAAAATCAAGAAGGGAGTGTGTCAGGTTGTATCCTTTCACCATACTTATTCAATCTGTATGCTGAGCAAATAATCCAAGAAACTGGATTAGATGAAGAAGAATGTGGCATCAGGGTTGGAGGAAGAATCATTAACAACCTGTGATATGCTGATGACACAATTTTGCTTGCTGAAAGTGAGGATGACTTGAAATACTTACTGATGAAGATTGAAGAATACAGTGTGCAGTATGGATTACATCTCAATCTAAAGAAAACAAAAATCCTCACAACTAGTCCTATAAGCAACATTATGATAAACGGAGAAAAGACTGAAATTGTCAAAGACTTCATATTGCTTGGTTCTACAATTGACACCAGTGGAAGCAGCAGTCCGGACATCAGAAAATGTATAGCACTGGGCAAATCGGCTGCAAAGGACCTCTTTCAAGTGCTGAAGAGCAAAGATGTCTCCTTGAGGACTAAGGTGCACCTAGCACAGCCATGGTATTTTCAATCGCCTCATATGAATGTGACAGCTGGACAATGAATAAGGAAGACCAAAGAAGAATTGATTCTTTTGAGCTGTGGTGTTGGCGAAGAATGCTGAAAGTACCGTGGACTGCTAAAAGAACTAACAGGTCTGTCCTGGAGGAAGTGCAGCCAGAATGTTCCTTGGAGGCAAGAATGGCCAGACTTTGTCTCACATACTTTGGTCATGTTGTCAGAAGGGACCATTCCCTGGAGAAGGATGTCATTTTGGTAAGGTGGAGGGTTGGCAAAAGAGGGGAAGGCCCTCAACAAGATGGATTGACACAGTGGCAGAAGTAATGGGCTCAAGTATAGCAAGAATCATGGAGCTGGCTCAGGACTGGGCAATGTTTTGTTCTGCTGTGCATAGGGTCGCTATGAGTCAGAGATGACTCAACGGCACCTAACAACAACCACAACAACAATGGAAGAGTGCCAAAATACATAAATCAGACTTTAACAGAATTGAAAAGACAAATAGATGACTCCATAGTCATAGTAGGAGACCTTAATATAACACTTCCAAGCAAAGATAGAACAACTGGAGAGAAACTCAACAAAAATGCAGAAGAACTAAACAATATAACCACCCCCCCAACCTTAAAGACATCTACAGAGCACTTCAAACTAGCACAACATACATTCTTTTCCAGTGCACATGGAACATTCTCCAGGATAGACCATATGCCACAAAACAAGCCTTAATAAATTTTAAAACACTGAAATACTGCAAAGCATCTTCTCAGATCACGATGCTATCAAATTAGAAATCAACAATAGGAAGATGAACAGAATAAGAGCAAACACATAGAAACTGAACAACACCCTCCTTAAGAAAGACTAGATAAGAGAATAAATAAAAAACAAAATTAAAAAATTCCTGGAATCAAACAAGAATGAAAACACAACTTACCAAAATCTTTGGGACACAGCAAAAGCAGTGATCAGAGGCCAATTTATAGCAACAAATGCACACATCAAAAAGAAGAGTCAAAATCAACACACACAAAAAAAAATCACCCAACACCTCTAAAAGTTCAAAAAGCCTACAATCACCAGAAGAAAAGAAATGATAAAGATATGAGCAGAAATAAAAGAAACAGAAAATAGAAAGACAATAGAAAAAATCAACAAGACTAGGAGCTGTTTTTTTGAAAAGATTAATAAAAGTGACACACCACTGGCAAATTTAACAAAGGAAAAGAAAGAGAGAATACAAATAACATGAATAAGAAATGAATTGGGTGACATCACAACAGAACCAACAGAAACTAAAAGGATATTATTAGGATACTATGAAGACTTATACTCCAACAAATTTGAAAATCTAGAAGAAATGCACAGATTTCTAGAAACATACTACTTACATAAACTAACACGGACTGAGGTGGAAAATTTGAACAGACCCATAACAAAAGAAGGAATTAAAGAGGTCATAAAAAAAATTACCAACAAAAAAGCCCCAGCCTAGACAGTTTCACTGGAGAATTCTACCAAACGCACAGAGAACAACTGACACCAATCCTAGTCAAACTGTTCCAGAACATAGAAAAGGATGGAATCCTCCCAAATTCATTTTATGAAGCAAGCATAACCTTGACATCAAAACCAGGCAAAGACATCACTAAAAAGCAAAACTACAGACCAATATCCCTCATGAATACAGATGGAAAAATCTTCAACAAAATCTTAGCCAATAGACTCCAACAACAAAAAAATAATACCTTATGACCAAGTAGGGCTCGTACTAACTATGCAAGGATGGTTAAACATTAGAAAAGCAATCAATGTCATCCTTCACATAAATAAAACAAAGGAAAAGAACTACATGATCATATCAATTGTTGCAGAAAAGGCATTTGATAAAATCTAACACCCATTCCTGATAAAAAAGAACTCTCAGCAAAACAGAATAGAAGGGACATTCCTCAACATAATAAAGGACATATATGTAAAACCAACAACCAACATTATTCTCAATGGAGAGAGACTGAAACCATTCCCCTTGTGAACATGAACCAAACAAGGATGTCCTCTATCACCACTTCTATTCAACACTGTATTGGAAGTCCTAGCTAGGGCAATAAGGCAAGAGAGGGAAATCAAAGGCATCCAAATTGGTAAGGAAGAAGTCAAGCTATCCCTATTTGCTGACGATATGATCCTATACCTAGAAAACCAAGAGACTCAGCAAGAAAACTACTGGAAGTTATTGAAAGATTTAGCATAGTGACAGAATACAAGATCAACACACAAAAATCAGTTGGATTCCTCTACATCAGCAGTGAGGTCTCTGAAAAGGAAATACTGAAATCAATACCATTTATAATAGCTACCAAGAAAATAAAGTACTTGGGAATAAATCTCACTAGGGACACAAAAGACCTATACAAAGAAAACTACAAAAGACTACTTCAAGAAACCATAAGAGATCTACATAAATGGAAGAACATACCATGCTCAAGGATAGGAAGATTGAACATTGTGAAAATGTCAATTCTACCCAAAGCAATCTGTACATTCAATGCAATCCCAGTCTAGGTCCCATCAACATTTTTTAAG
>NW_006921713.1:7570191-7578392 GCF_000298275.1 Orycteropus afer afer | reverse complement strand
GACATTATGCTGAGTGAAATAAGTCAATCACAGAAGGACAAATATTGCATTAGTTCACTATTGTAAAAAGTCAAGGAAAGGTTTATATAGGGAAGGAAAGTTTCTTTGTTGGTTACCAGGGGAGGGGAGCAGAGGAGGAAACACTGCAAAAAAAAAAAAAAAGAAATCAGAGGATGTATTGCACTGGGCAAATCTGCTACAAAAGACCTCTCTAAAGTGTTAAAGAGCAAAGATGTGACTTTGAAGACTAAGATGCACCTGCCCCAAACCATGGTATTTTCAACTGCTTCACAGGCATGTGAAAGCTGGACAACGAATAAAGAAGATTCAAGAAGAATTGATGCATTTGAATCATGGTGTTGGTGAAGAATATGGGAAATACCCCGGGCTGCCTGAAGATCGAATAAATATGTCTTGGAAGAAGAAGTATAGCCAGAAAGCTCCTCAGAAATGAGAATGGCCAGACTATCTCATGACTTTCATCACATTGTCAGAAGGGACCAATCCCTGGAGAAGGATATCATGCTTGGTAAAGTAGAGGGTCAGCAAAAAAGGGGAAGACCCTCAATAAGGTGGATTGACACAGTGACTGCAACTGTGGGCTCAAGCACAGCAAAGATTCTGAGGATGGTGCAGGACCATGTTTTGTTCTGTTGTACACAGGGTCACTATGAGTCAGAGCTGATTCGACAGCACCTAACAACAGCATATGACCCAGCAATTCCATTCCTAGGAACATACACAAAAGACGAAAGCAAAGACTCAAATAGAGATTTGTACACCAATGTTCACTTCAGTATCCTATATACATTTGTGTCAAATTTTTAAACCATGTTGGCCAAATCTATATCTGTATTAATGTTTTGTCTGCTTGTTCCAGTAGTGGCTGTGAGAAGGATTTCTAAATCTCTTATTTTAATTGTGGTATTTTTTGCTTTTCCTTTTGCAACTCTTAATTTTTGTACCTTGTATTTTGAGACCTTAGTCCTAGGTTCACAAAATCTAAAGTTTTTTATATTTTCATGGTAACCCAAAACAATAATTGAAGTGACTGTATTAACTAGCAATGCTTTCTGCCTAAAGTCTGTTTCATCTGATATTAATATAGCATGGCAAATCTTCTCCCAACTTTCTACAGTCACACTTTCAGTATCCTTATGTTTTAAATATGTCACTTATAAACAGTATATGATTTGAATTTTTAATCCAATCTGACATTTATTTTTTTAATTGGAATATTTATACTTATTGCAATTACTAGGCTTGTATTTATCATGTTATTTTGTGTTTCCTATTTTTCTCACCTCTGCTATGTATATTTTTTGCCTGCATTAGGATAATTAAGTATTTTTATTATATTAATTTCCCATCTGCTAGTTTATAAGTTATATACTCTGTCTCTATTGATGGTTAGTCTAGAAATTAAAATATGCCTATTTAATTTATCAAAGTTTTAAGTTATTATCTTTACCCTTCTCCCAGAAAATAGAAGAACAGTAGAACACTTTAACTCCATTAACTTTCCTTCTTAATGTATATGCTTTTCTTGTCACATACTTTTTCTATTTTGTATTTTGCCCTTATTAGTCACTTTCATTACTGTTGTATGGTTAACACTCATTTATATTCACTCACATTTTCATTACTTCACTTGTTCTTCATTTCAGCTTGCATCTGAGACAATTCATCTCGGGCTCATATTCCTTCTGCCTGGAGTATGCCCTTTAGAATGTCCTTTAGTGACAGCTAGTGATAAAAAAAAATTCCTGTTTTTATGTTTCTAATTGTAAAAAAATTTTATCTCATTCTTGAAAGATATTTTCACTGTTACAGAATTCTAAGTTACAAGTTACCCTCTTTCAGTACATAAAGTATCTACTATCTTCTGCTTCTGATGTTGCTATTGAGAAGTCAGAGGTTTTCTGCCTGCCACTCCTTCACAATAATCTATCTTTTTTCCTGTGCTTCCCTTATGATATTGTCTATATAGTTCATTTTTTGTTATAATATTATGATATACCCTAAAGGCAGAAACAAATTTTGAGATATATATGAAAAATGCTTTTACTTTTCTTAGCATTTAGGAGCTCCGGTAGCGTAGTGCCTAAGGCACTTGACTGCTAACCAGAAGGCTGGTAGTTCAAACCCACTAGCCACTCCTCGGAAGGAAGATGGGGCAATCTACTTCCGTAGTGATACTGCCTTGGAAACCCAAGGAGGGGTCGCTATGAGTAGGGTCCAACTTGAGGGCACATAACAACAACAAAGCATTCATTAGGTCTCTTGAATTTGATTTTTTTCTTCTTAAAGACCTGTTAATATATAAATGTAGATGTGAAAATACATATACATATTTTGAAGCCAAGTTTTTAGGTGAATACAAATTTCAAATTGTTATAAATTTCTGGTTAACTAAACTCTTTATCATTATGAAGTGATCATGGAAAATTAGCTGGCATTATTTCTTCAAATATTTTGCTTCCTCCCATTTTCTCTCATCACTCCTAGAACTCTGATTATATACATGATAGATTTAGACTTTCTCACTCTATTCTTCATCTGTTTTAACCCCTCTTCTACATTTTCCTTTTTTTAAGGAGAAAGAGGGAGGAAAGTCTCTCTCTGCTGCCATTAGGATAATTCTTCAGTTCTACCTTCCGACTCGATGGCACATAACAACAACAACCTTCCAGTCTACTAATTCTCTTTTCAACTGTATACAATTTTGTTGCTATTTCAATCATATGAGTTTTATTTCCAGTTAAATTATTTATAATTTCTAGAAGCTCTAGTTGGTTCTTTTGCAAATCTGATAGAATACTTTTTATACTTTCCTGATTCCTGATGACATTTTTAAGTCTGGAAAATTTGCTGATCTGTTTCTGAATTCTGTTGTTTCTCTGCTTTTTGTTGGTTTTGTTGTGTGATTGTTTTTTTTTTTTCTGTACAGCTCACTGCCCTTGAAAACAGAGCAGTGGGGAGATGGTTCCCAATACGCTAGGATGAAGCCATCTTCCTGTAAAGAGGCTTTGCATTTGTTTCTGCCAGGTGTCTAAGAGCACTACTAACTCAGAGTCACTTCAAACTAAATACACTGCTGGAGGATTCTTGACCAATCATTTATGCAAATGTAAGTTGTGAGTCCTCTGGTGGGCTAGGAGCCATTTGTGGTTACAATTCTTCAGGAATAGGTTTTCTTTCATTTCTCGACTCCCAATCTCCTTCTGCTCAATCTCAAGGCTACTCTCCACAGAAATGCCTGGGGATGTGATTGTAAATTATTTCAGATTCAAAGGTTCCTCCCCACTGTGGCTGAGTTCCAGGTTTTGTTTTCTGCCCTCTCCTGCCAGGCTATCAAAATTACAGCTCAATTTCTAGGATCAGCAAATGTCATTAGGTAAATGGAGCTCCCAATGTTTTACTCTCTTAAATTTCAGCCTGATGATTCCTCATTTTCTTATACAAATGTGATACTTTTAAAACACCATCCTTTTTAGCCAGTATTTTTGTTTTTAGCTGCAGGGTTGGGCTGAATAGACTGACTGCTATATCATGGTCTTTCTCTTTATTTTTATCACTTACTTTATTCCATCTTGTACCTGGCCCCCTATGGTGAAATGAGTTCCTTTCTGTGGCCTATTCCCTTAGTTCTTAAGAAAAACAGTTTTAGAGATTTTCCCCTAAACTCTGAGGAGTTACCTTTGCCCTAGTTTTCTACCCTAGAAGTTCTTTTGCCCAGGCTAATTGACATTTTCTGGGTAAGCTATGGGAGCTCTGGTGGTGTAGCGCCTAAGGCATCTGACTGCTAACCAGAAGGTTGGTGGTTCAAACCCACCAGCCACTTCTCCGAAGGAAGGTAGGGCTATCTACTTCTATAGTGATTACCACATCGGAAACCCAAGGAGAGGTTGCTATGAGTCGGATCTGACTTAATGGCAGTGAGTTTGGTTTGTTTTTTTGACAAAGCTGTAAACAATTTGGTTTGAACATTTTTATCTGATCCTGGGCCCCAGCCTGCTCTGTGATCAGTATGTACCTTGCCAGGGATTGGTCAATTAGTATGCAAAGGAAGTGACTACAGAATATGCAAATAAGGTTACTACAGCCTACTATACAAATAAAGTGTTTGTGGTCTACCAAGAGTGGCTGGTCAGTTTATGGCTCTGGTGGGAGGGCCATGCCTTCAGCTTGATGAAGAATTTACTTACATATGTAGCCAACCTACAGAGACTAGCAGATGTAAGACGACAAAGAAACATGAAAAGAGAAAAGGCAAAAGAGGCAAGAAGAGAAAAAAAGCAGAGAGGAGGCAAGGAACTTCTCAGAGGCAAGAATGATAACACTGAAGACAGAGAAAGGCCCAGAGAACACTGAAGACAGTTGAAAAATTGCTGATAACAGGCTTGGGAAAGGCCCCACGGCAGAGCCAGTAGTTACAGGCCTGGAAAGGGCCCTGTGGCAGAACTAATGGCAGGCAGGAAAAAGGCAGAAAGACTTATTCTCAGGAGGCTGAGAAGAGGCCTCTTTAGGGGGCCAAGAGGAGACCTGCACAGCCAAGAGGAGGCATGCCTTGCAGAAAGAGGGGCCTGCTTGTTTGCACGGCCAAGAGGAGCTCAGAGAGTTGTCCTGTACAGAAGAAGGGAGACTTTGCTTACATGCTTTCTGATCCTGATCCTGAGTTGTAGCCTGCTGATCCCGGTTATGAGCTGTACCCTGTTGCTTCCTTAATAAACCACTTAACTGTAACTATGGTCTGTGAGTTGTGTGTGGCCATTACAAAGGGTTATCAAACAAACAAGAGAAGTAGAGAGTGCCTCGGGAAGGAAAACTGGTGTCAGAATTGGTGAAAAAGGTTGAAGAGCGAAGGTATGTGGGACTGACACCACACGCTGATCCTTAGATGCACTGCTGACACTACTAGTATTCCCATTTCACACACCATAACTACCAAAAAAAAACCCCAAAAAATACACAGGCACTCTGGGCCTTACTGCCTATTCTCCAGTTTCAAAGCATAGAGTGCACTGCCCAGTGAAGGGCCATTCTTATGTTACTCTTCCATCTCCTTACTATACAGTTTTGCTACATTCAGTCACTTCCAAGAACAAATTCTTTTTTGAGTTTTAGGAACAATAGGATTGTGGATGGATGATTACCCACTTATGTATGCCAGAGAGATGAATGGTTATATCCTTAGATATGTGTGATTTTTCACATGGCTTGTTGTAAATGGTTTTGTGTGCTTGAGTGTGAGAGAGAGATAGAGACAGAGAGAGCATATGTGTAAAAGAGAGGGAGGGAGAGACAGAAAGAATATGTGAGAATATGCAAATGAGAATAGTGACGATTTCCTTATATGAACAATCAGAATAAACCATTCTAAAAATGCCATTGTCAAATATGTACAACCTGAGCTGGGATTTAGCAAAGCTGCAGGGTACAAGGTCAACAAAAAAATCAGTTGAGTTTCTATACATCAGCAACGAGAAATCTGAAAGGGAAATTAGAAAAACGATTCCATTTATAACAGCATCTAAGAAAATAAAACACCTAGGAATAAATTTAACCAATGATGTGAAAGATTTAAATAATGAAAATTATAAAACACTTCCTTTAAAGAATACTTAATAAATGGAAAGATCTTCTATGTTCATAGACTGAAAGACTTAATAGAATTAAGATGTCAGTACTATCCAAAGTGATCTATAGATTCAATGCAATTCTGATCAAAATTCTAACAGCTTACTTTACACAAATGAAAAACTACCCTCAACTGTATATATGGAATGGCAAGAGGCCCCAAATACCTCAAGCAATTTTAAAAGAGAATAAAGTAAGAGGACTCACACTTCCTGATTTCAATATATATTATACAGTGACAGCAATCAAAATATTATGTTATAACAGTAGATACATAGATAGTAAGAGTCCAGAAATTAACCCACACATCTCTGGTCAACTGATTTTTGAGAAGGGTGCTAAGTTCATTCGAGAGGGAAAGAGGAGTCTCTTCAATCAATGGTGCTGGGAAAATTGGATTTCCACATGCAGGAAAATCAAACTGGATACATGCCTCAAACCATACACAAAACAAATTCAAAACTATTAAACACCTAAGTGTGCAAAGCTTAAAACCATGAAATTTTTTTTAAGAAAATGGAAGGGCAATGCTGTTGGGCCTAGTTTTTAACAATTGATTATCTAATATAATGACAAAAGCACAAACAGAAAAAGATAAAATACAGGTAGTCCCTAACTTATGACATACTCAACTAAGACAAACCACACTTACAATAGTCCATTTTTTGGGGGGACTTTTATACATATTATCATTAGTAATATGTACTACATCAATGCTGCAACATATAATTTGGTGATGTTATCATTCTCCTAACAACCTCAAAGCCAAATAAAGATTGTATGTATAAAGATACTGATAACAAAAGGCAATAATAATGAAAACAAAAAAATAATAATAATAAAATGAGGTATTCAATATATGTCATAATCAATTTACAACAGAATCATTGGAATAGAACCTCATAAGTTGGGGACTACCTGTAAGTAAATAAATAGGACCTCATAAAAATTAAAAACTTTTGTTCATCAAAACACTTTACCTAAAAGGTGAAAAGACAAGTTAGCAATTGGTAGAATATCTTTGGAAACTATATATCCTATAATGAACTAATAACCAAAGATAGATATAAAATGTTGACAACTGAACAACAAAAAGACAAATGAGCCAATCATAAAATGGGCAAAGGACTCAAATAGACATTTCACTATAAAGTGTATGAAGTTGTCAAATGGCCACCAAACACATGAAAAGATGCTCGACATCATTAGTCATCAGAGAGATGGCAATCAAAACCAAAGAGATACTATTTCAATCCCACTGGAATGGCTAAGATTATAAAAAAAAAATACATAAATATAGAGATGGAGAGATATATAAATAAATAAAAACAGAAAAGAGCAAATGTTGATGAGGATGCAAGGAATTGAAACCCTTATCATTACTGGTGGGAATGGCACAGACATTGTGGAAAACAGTGGCAGTTCCCCAATAAACTAAAACTAGAACTACTACATGACCCAGCAACTCCACTCCTAGGTATATACCCAAAAGACTTGAAAGTAGAGACCCAAACAGAGACCTGTACACCAGTGTTCACTGCAGTGCTATTAACAATAGCTAAATGTTAGAAACAACATAAATGTTCATCAGAGAATGAATGGGTAAACAAAATGTATTACACCCATACATACAACGGAATACTACTCATCCAGAATAAGAATCTTGATATATGCCACAATATAGATAGAGGTTAAAGACATTTTGCTGAACAAAAAAAGTCGATTTTAGACAAATATTATATGCTCTTCACTTACATAAAAAGACAAAAACAGGCAAATATATAAAAACCAAAGTTTATTAATGGCTACCAGGGACAGGAGAGAGGGAGAAGGGGTTTCTGCTTGGAGTACTGAGGTTTGGATTACAACAATTGAAAAGTCACACAAGTTAAGGACATGTTGCACAGCCAATTAATGTAATTGCTGTCAAAAAGTTGTACACCTGTAAAAGGTTTAATTAGCAAAAGTTGTATGATAGATATATTTGTAACAATGACCAAAAAGAAAAAGAAGAGAGAGAGATTCTGTAGAATTCTGAGCAAAAAGGGAAAAATGTAGAATAGAATTTAAAATTTTCATGGAATCCAGACATTCTGGAGCCATGGAGGGTGGATAAACTATTACTATGAGATAATCTTTAAACCTTAAATTTTAAATGAGAAATATCCCCTGAAGACTTCTTAAAACCAAACAAGAGTTTAGCTTAACTATCAACAAATGCCTGTGTTGAGCACTGTGCTCTTTAAAATTCTATCCATTTAGGATCAAACTGAAGAACAGCAACTCCAAAGACTGGATAGGAAACTTAGGGGGCAGTGAGTTTATGTTAATGGAGGTGGAATAACTCAGAAAAGGAGAGTGAAAATTATTTCACAACTTGAAGAATGTAACGAAGGTCACTGAATTGTACATGCAGAAATTGGTGACTTGGCATATGTTCTGCTGTGTATATTCTCAGTAACAACAAAATTAAATTCTAAAAAATATGTATGTATAATCCAAGAAACTAGAACAACAGCAAATAAGATTAATTTGTATCATAATGACTTGTAATTTTTTTT
>NW_006921713.1:7566745-7569441 GCF_000298275.1 Orycteropus afer afer | reverse complement strand
TACTATGCTCCTGAGGTAGTAGCTCTATTGGATCTCTCTCCCATAGTGTTGGGATGTCTGTGAGAGATTACTCTGTCTGTCTTCTATTGTTTCTGTAAGGACTGCAGGTATTTTGTATCACTTGTATCTGTACAAGATTAGCCTCAGCTGAGTCTATCCTTGGTCTAGAGCATACCTCTATTTACTGATCCCTGTCTGATTCTGATCATCTCAGGTGTTTATGTGTTTATCTGTATAACCTAGTGTTTGGTGTTAATGGCAATGTGGTATTGTGGACACATTGGTTTTAACATCTGTCATCTATCTCTTATGTGCACAGTTCGGTGTCCTCTCTTTCCCCAATGTTATCATCGTGGTCATATATCCTTCCCATATATCCCTCCCCCTACCCATGTCAGCATGTAAGCCCCAACTAGCCCTAAATTAATCCCTGCCTTTCCCTCCCCATCCTGGTAACTTACTAGGTGCATTCCCTTTCCCAATCAAACCCTTCTCTGTCTTTTTACAGTAATGGGCTCATACAATACTTGTCCTTCTGCGATTGACTTATTTCACTCAGCATAATGACCTCCAGGTTCATCCACATTGCGAGATGATTCGTGTACCTCTCATTGTTCTTTAATGTGGCATAGTATTCCATTGGGTGGATATACCATAACTTGGTTATCCACTCATCCGTTGATGGGCATTTAGGTTGTTTCCATCTCTTTGCTATGGTGAATTGTGCTGCAATGAACATAGGTGTACATATGTCTGTTCGTGTGTTCTCTCTCACCTCTTTAGGGTATATTCCTAGTAATGGAATTGCTGGGTCAAATGGTTCTTCTATTTTCAGTTTTTTAAGGAAACGCCATACCATTTGCCACAATGGTTGTACCATTTTTACAATCCCATCAGCAATGCACAAGAGTTCCAATCTCTCCACAACCCCACCATCATTTGTTACTATCTGATCTGTTGAATTTTGCTATTATTGCTGGGGTGAGATGATAACTCATTGTTGTTTTGATTTGCATCTCTCTAATGATTAATGATCGTGAGCAATTTCTCATGTGATTGTTGGCTGCTTGTATATCTTCTTTGTTGAAGTGTCTGTTCAAGATGACTTGTAATTTTTAAGAAGAACGGGTAACAAAGTGGCTAAGTGCTCAGCTACTAACTGCAAAGTCTGCAGTTTGAACCCGCCAGCTGCTCTGCCAAACTATGATGTGGTAGCTTGTTTCTGGGAATATTTACAGCCTTAGAAACCTATGGGGCAGTCCCACTCCATCCTATAGGGTCGCTATGAGGTGGAATCGACGTGATAGCAAGTGCTTAAACCTGTAATTTTTAAATAATTCACATTTCTTATGCATAATTTAGACACCATGAGCATTACTTTTACTGAGAAATAATGTTTACAATAGATCTATCTCTGTGAAGATATAATATTCAATGTTAGTTGACCATTAGTTAACTATGCAAATTATTTAATATCTCTTAGTCTCAGGTTCTTCATTTAGAAATCAAAGGACATGGACATTAAGTTGTGTAAGGCTCCATTTGGCTTCACATTTTGACTAAGGACTTATTTGGAATAATGGGAAACCATTTAGAAATCAGTAGCTTTTTGCATAAATTAGTTGCATGCAAAAATACAAGTGAATCTCACACACAAAATGTTAAGCATAAGAACTCATATCAGAGGAGTAGATACTGCTTGATTCCCTTTCTATGAAGTTGTAGAAGAGGCAAAACTTATCAACAGGGGTTGGTAATGACTGCGAAGGGACATGGGGAACCCTTTGGCTTACTAAAAATGTTTTATATCTTTATCTCTGTGGTAGTCATACGGGTATGTACATACATACAAGTTCATTGACATACTCATTTGAGATTTGTATGTTTTACTGAGTATGTTATATCTCATTATTTTAAGAAAAAAAAATGCATAAACAATGACTTAAATAAAAACTTCAATATTATGTTATTACTTCAATATTTCTTAAAATTGAAGATAAACCCACTTGTCTTTTTGTTAAAAAAGGGTGTGTATGAATGGCATGTTGCTGATTACTGTCTATGAATGCTTTACTTGAAAATGTGTATAAGATTTAATGATATTTCAAACAAAGAAAACGTTTATTTTAAAACATCCTAATTTGGAATTGTTACCAGTTAGAACGGCATCCTGACATACCCTACCTCATGCCTTAGGTATTTTGAATTCGTAAGATTCTGTACTGTATACTCTTCTTTTGCTAACCATCACAGGAATATGTGTCCCTTAAGTTACTCTGGAAGCTAATCCTCCAGAATTCTCTACCATTACCTTCACCCAAAGAAGAAAAAAAAAAAAAAAAAAAAGGAAAAAAAAAAAAAAAAAAACCACCTGCTCCAGGGTCGGCCTCTGAGTGGGAAAATGACTCCTTACAGTAACTCAGATCCACAAAGAAGAAAAAAAAAAAAAAAAAAAAAGAAGCCACACATAAAATGACAAATAACTGTGTATTTGAAAAAAGTTTTAGTGTTCTGTTGTAATAGAAAGTCCTGGAAACCGTTGTTAAATGTGCATACTATCTTGAGATATTTCAGACGGTTGATAATAGCTAACATTTATCTAATATTCACTGAGTGTATCAGGAAAAAAGCACTTAACTGGCATTACATCCTAAGATAACCATAACAATTCATGAGATCGGAAAAAAAAAAAAAAA
>NW_006921713.1:7554019-7565657 GCF_000298275.1 Orycteropus afer afer | reverse complement strand
GGCATATAACAACAACTCCATTTATCATGATGTTGCTTAATGGTACAGTTGTGAAGGTTTTTGTTTTCTTTATGTTCAACTGTAATCCATACTGAAGGCTGTAATCTTTGATCTTCATCAGTGTTTCAAGTCTTCACTTTCAGCAAGCAAGGTTGTGTCATTTGCATATCAGAGGTTGTTAACTAGTCTTCTTCTAATCCTCATGCCACATTCTTCTCCATATAGTTCAGTTGCTCAGATTATTTGCTCAGCATACAGATTGAATAAGTATGGTAAAAGGATACAACCTTGACACATACCTTTCCTGATTTTAAACCATGCAGTATCCCCTTGTTCTGTTGGGATTACTGCCTCTTAGGCTATGTACAGGTTCCATGTGAGCAGAAATAAGTGTTCTGAAATTCCCATTCTTCAAAATGTTATCTATAATTTGTTATGATCCACACAATCAAATGCCTTTGTATAGTCAGTAAAACACAAGTAAACATCTTTTTGGTATTCACTTTCAGCCAAGATTCATCGGACATCAGCAATGATATCCCTCATTTCAAGTCCTTTTCTGAATCCAGCTTGAATTTCTGGCAGTTCCCTGTTGCTACACTGCTGCAATCATTTTTTAATTACCTTCAGCAGAATTTTACTTACATGTGGAACTAATGATATTTTTCATTATTTTCCACATTCTGTTGGATCATCTTTCCTTGGAATGGGCACAAATAAGAATCTCTTCCAGTTAGTTGGCCAGGTAGCTCTTTTCCAAATTTCTTGGCATAGACAAGTGAGCACTTCCAGCATTGCATCTGTTCACTGAAACATCTCCATCAATTCCTGGAGTCTTGTTTTTTGCCAATGCCTTCAGTGCAGTTTGGACTTCTTCTTTCAGCACCATCAGTTTTTAATTATATGCTATCTCATGAAATGGATGAACGTCAACCAATTGTTTTTGGTACAGTGACTCTGTGTATTCTTTTCATCTTCTTTTGATGCTTCCTACATTGTTCAGTATTTTGCCCATAGAATCCATCAGTATTATAACTCATGGCTTGAATTTTTTCATCAGTTTTTTCAGTTTGCAAAATGTCAAGTGTGTTCTTCCCTTTTGATTTTCTAACCCTATATCTTTGTACGGGAGTTCTGGTAGCACAGTGCCTAATGCACTTGACTGCTACCGAGAAGGCTGGCGGTTCAAACCCCAGCCACTCCTTGGGAGGAAGATGGGGCAATCTACTTCTGTAGTGATACTTCCTCGGAAACCCAAGGAGGGGTCGCTATGAGTTGGGTCTGACTCGACGGCACGTAACAACAACAACATCTTTGCACATTTAATTATAATACTTTACTTTGTCTTCTCGAGCTGCCTTTGACCTCTTCTGTTCAACTCTTTTACTTCATTATTTCTTCTGTTTGCTTTAACTATTCTATGTTCAAGAGCAAGTTTCAGAGTCTCATTTTATATTCATTTTGGTCTTTTTTTTTTTTCCCCTGTCTTTTTAGTGACCTCTTGCTTTCTTCATATATGATGATGTCTTTGATGTCATTCCACAATTCATCAGATCTTTGAGCACTGGTGTTCAATTAATCAAATCTGTCCTTGAGAAGTCTCTAAATTCTCGTGGGATACACTCAAGGTTGTACTTTGGCTCTCGTGGACCTGTTTTAAGTTTCTTCAGGTTCAACTTGAACTTGTATGAGCAATTCGTGGTCTACTCCACAGTCAGCCCCTGGCTTTATTTAAAAGTGTTTTAAAAAAAGAAAAACTTACTCAAGTTTATATGACTAGTAACTGGCAGATAGTGGACTACAACAACATGTCTGATACCAGAGCAAGAATTATTGGCAAACTCTAAAGTCCCTCCTTACAATGAGTTAAACTGTCTCCCTTTACCTTGCACCTTGCTCTGTTCCTTGGGTAGGCAGAGAACAATTTAATCCCCTTCCATATGACAACATTTCAAATACTTGAACACAACTGTCATGTCTTGCCCTGATCCTCTTTCCTACAAGTTAAAAACCACCACTTCCCTTAACAGTTCTTTATAAGAGTTATTTCAAGTCATCTCCCCTTTTGGAGATTTCTCACTAAATGCACTCCACTGTATTCAGGGATTGCTGAAGACTGAAGAAAATATATTCCAAAGTATTCAGAGTGTTTGTGTACACAACATAAAGCATACTGTTAACACAGCTCTGGAAAGAGAAGGACCACTTTAATGGAGCCTAGAAGTACCTGGTAAGTAGTGTAAGTGATCCAAAGAAGAAACTCTGGGATTGTACATACACATATGGTGTTTGGTATAAATGAGTACTGGCTCATATACTGTAAATAGGGCATGCTCCAGGAAAACAATAGAAATATACTTCCTTCTTTCTTCCTCCCTTTCACAAGCTAGTCAATCTCATGCTGATCCTTGGATAGCAAAAAGGGCAGTATTTTAACGCTCCAAATTTCATGACACAGGCCAGATATGGTAAACGAGTCTTCATTTAAGTCTGATTTACTAGTACTTATATGTGTAGAGGGGGCAGTGGTGGATCAGTGATAGAATTCTCACCTTCCATGCAGGAGACCCAGGTTCTATTCCTGGCCAACGCACTAATGAGCAGCCACAACCCATCTGTTAGTAGAAGTTTACATGGTGCTTTGATGCTGAGCAGGTTTCAGTAAAGCTTCTAAACTAAGACAGAGTAGCAAGAAAGACCTGACGATCTACCTCTAAAAATCACCACTGAAAACCCTATGGATCACAATGGTTTAATCCTGTTGTACATGGGCTTACCATGAGTTAGGAGCTGACTCCCCAGCAGCTAACAACAGCAACGTTTGTAAAAGTCCATATTAGAACCCAGGGCTGGTTGAAAAAGCAACCTAAATAGATAAACACTACCCATTCATGAGCCCTTATCTTTTATAAGGAGTACCTGGATTCACCGTAAAGGAATCCAGGAGGTCCAAGTCTATTGTTTATATGAAATGGTATAGTAATAACAGCACCCTCAAGTTAGTGCCAATGGATATTTTTACCTTTCTCACTGATGTGGAATCTAAAAGTTATGGGAGAGGGGAAAGGAAATACACCTATCCCTCATTTATCAACTATCTCATTATCTGACATTTCACATTTGTAACAATAGTAAAATATCTACTATCAGACTATTTTGTGTACCAGTGGCATACATGTGGCAGTAACAAACACTGAGGTGCAAGGTAAGAGTAATCTTGACTGTGATGGTTAAGGTTATGTTTCAACTTGGTTAGGCCATGATTCTCAGTGGTTTGACAGTTACATAAAGATGTAATTTGGCAGTTATGTAATGATGAGATTTGGCAGTTATATAATAATGTAGTCATCCTCCATTTTGTAAACTGATGCAATCAGCCACAATTTTTACATAATGTCAATTGTAACAACGTGGTCTTTGGAACCTAACCATGTTAGTAAGTGAGGAGTAGGTATAAAGAACTTTGTTTCTCAATGCAGTAAAAGTTGCTGGTCAACTTTATCAAAGTTTCAGGAAAAGATAGCAACTGGACACATCTTAACAGATACAGGCACAGACTGATTTGGTGCCAAACATGAATGCACTGCAAAAACATACTGTCCAGCAGTCTGATAGCTGACACCTTACTGGTCATTAAATTGGGAGGAAGAGTAGAAAAATACAGGAAGAACAAGGAAAAAGAGGATCTTAGAGTATTGTGGGATACTTACAAATAATTAAGATAAATATTACAAGGAAGTAAGATAGATAAAAGGATGTTGTAAATAAAATAATGGAAGCTATTCTGATTTTATGTAAATAACAGGGAAGAGATGAGGAAGCTGAATTAGAATATATCAACTATTTTTTTAAAAAAGTTCTTGTTTCTACAGATTGATTTGATTATCAAAGATTCTTGAACAATAAAGAAATATCATCTACTGTATTTTAAGGAACAATCTCCAATTAAACCAACTAAAGTACTTACCCAAGAAAACCATTTATATTTCATGAATGGATTTTAATAAGTTCAAAAGTTCAAATAATTGAGATTTCCCAATAAAATTTAAACTTACCCAAACTTCTCCCAAACCTGATTATTCCATCACTGACAAATACAATAATGTTCTTGGGACTCAGGTCTTATTACTATTAAATACTTACTGAGTATCCCTGGTGTGCTGAATGCTTCACATTACAGATGGATAAATGCATTGTATGCCCTCCCTTGAATTGCTTAGAGTCTTATAAAACTGATAGGACATACACACAAAAATTCCAAAATTTCTTCCAGAGAGCATTTACAGTAGTCACTGTTTTTACAATTTCTTGGTGTTACGTACAGGGATGAAAACTGAATTGGAGTTGTTTGATGAAATGGGGAAAATATGTGTACACAATTATGCCAGCCAATATACAGCCTTCTTTCTGGTCCCAGAGAAGGTGCAGCCCCTCCTATCCCTAGCTAATCCCTTTACCAAGTCCTCTCCACTGCTGCTTTTGGTCAGGCCTTCATCTTCTTTGGCCAGGACAACTGCTGTGGCCTCTAAATGGGCTCTGCTCCCAGCTCCGCCCCCATTCACACCCCTGTGAGCCATCCTGCTCAACACTGTTTCCCAAGGAATTTTTTTTTTTTTTTTTTAATGTAAGTCTCACTGTGTCACTCCTCTGTTTAAAAATTCTTTGGTAGGTCCCTACAGCTCTCAGGATATAGTTCAAATTAATCCCTTACCATGATATGAAATGATCTGTGTGGTTTTTGTCTTTCATGGATTTTCACTTTCATCTCCTGGCATGACTTCTCAGAAACCCATTTATTCTAAACCTATTGCCCTTTTCTTGAAGATTTCCAAATTTTTCATGTTTTTCTCATCTCCATGCCTTAATTCATGCTGAAAGGTGCCTGGGACATCCTTTCCATCTCTCTTTATTTAGCCTTCAAATCCCAGATCAAGCATCACCTTCACTTAAAAGGCATTCCAACCCTTCCTGCATTTCCCTGGGCTGCCCCTCCTGCAAGGCCCTTTCTATTAGCATATGAGACCCTATATAATACATATACTTTGACACTTTGGGGTCCCTGGGTGGTGCAAACAGTTAAGCACTCTTGGCTGCTAAACAAAGGGTTGGAGATTCGAGTCCACCCAAAGGCACCTCAGAAGAAAGTCCTAGTAATCCATGTCCAACACAATCAGCCACTGAGAATCCTAGGAAGCTCAATGCTACACTGACACACATGGAATTGCCATGAGTTGGAATCAATTCAACAGGAACTGGTTTTGGTTTTTTTTTTTGGACACTTTAGTACCTTGTTGAGTCTTGTCTGTACCCTCATCATGATAGCGAACACCTCCAGAAAGTAAGTGCATTCCATTCTTTTTTCTTTCTTTTTTTTTTATAATTTTCTACCACTTAGAACAGAATGAGAAGGAAAAAATAAAATAAAATAAGGAAGAATGAACCTAAAAGAATAAAATGATCTTCCTAAAGAAAAGAATAAACAAATGAATGATTAAGTATGTGGTTCAGTCTTGAAGAGACTGTCTGAAAGGGCCACATGTCAGAATCTCAACATTCACACCTTGTTAGAAGTCAGAGCAAGAGCACCGTGGAAAGTCAGCTAGTCAGCTACAAGGTGGCCATGCCAAGGAAACCAAATTAGCCTCAGAAGTTGAACCTGATCTCACAACCTGGGAAACAAGAACCAAACCCTAACCTTTGTACAGCTTTTGTCAATATTTATTAATCTTTACACAGTTCTCCTTGGCTACCTGCTCACCTGAGACAATAAATCAAAATCATATTTCTCCTTTCTCCCCTTGTCAGGAATCCTAATACAGACCACGTTCCTCCTCTACCCCAATACACACACAGGTATCCTCAAAGCAACAGGATGACATGAAAGATGTCACACAGGATACTGGAGATCACTGTGGTCTAACTATCCCTGGCAGGAAGTGGAGGAGACATAGACACACAAAGAATGGTGTACAAGTACTGATTCACTTCAGACTCTAACATTCTCCTTCTCTGTTTGTTTTTTTTCCCCCCCATCTTCTCACACTAATTCTTCCATGAGAAAAGCTTTCAGCTGGAAAATGGCAGGCTTGACTGCCTATGCCATCAGCACAGTGAGGTGCTACCACATCGTGAAGGCAGGCCAAGATGAAGTAGTGGCTGACACTCAGGGCAAGGGAGAGGGTAATCAGCCAATAAGCAAGAATTCACCAAGTCCCATGTAGCCCATTGCCCACCTTTCTCTTCAGTAAAGCCCCTTGCATAGGGAGGCATAGGTGCTGCTTCCTGGAAAGGTCTGTGCACAGTTCCTTAGTGCTTCCCACCCCAGAAAGCATGGGTGCTCATTAACATGGAGCTGAGGCCACAGCTCCTCCATCACAGGCTGACATTCACTCTGGGTGCAACTGAACAACAGTATGCAGTGAATAATAACCAAGCAGAGTCTCTTGCCACTCACAGAGCAACAGCAGAAAAAGAAAAGCAGTAGAGAGAGACAACTATCAGAAGTTAAAGCAGAAGAAAAGAGGAAAGGGGGTAAAACACAAAGAAAAGTGAGAGGGGAAAGGGAATCATTTCTCAAATGTTTAGCATTTAAAGGAAATGATGCATGAACAATACTGTTAGGAATTAATACTCCTGGTGAGGCTACATATTTAATATGTTTGGCAGGGAACCACCATTAAGGTTTCAAAGAGCATGTCAGGTTTAGGAGAGCAACAGGCTCAGTATACCTTCCTCTTGGTGCTATGTACTTGTAAGTACAGGGTGAGGATGTGGCCAGATTAAGGTGACCTGTCTGTCTGAATCTATACTGCCCTTGACAAAAGTCAAAGGTGACTGCAGTGTTGAAGGACCACAGCCTTAATATTTGTGGGTTGTTGCTGTTGTCACTGTATTGCATGCCATTGAGTCAATTTGACTGATAGTGACCTGTAGGACAGAGTAGAAGTGCCTCAAAGAGTTTCCTAGGCTGAAATCTTTATGGGAGCAGATCACCTGGTGAATTCAAACCCCCAACCTTTTGGTTAGCAGCCAAGTGGCTTAACCATTGAGCCAAAAGGGTTCCTTTCAGGATTTGTGGGTGCCAAACCATTTTTTTCTGTATGCTTTGGCCTCTAAGAGTTTCAGTTCCTCATTTGTAAAATGGAGATGATAACAGTATCTACCTCATAGGGTAGTCATGATGATTAAATGAGTTAACTTATACAAAATGCTTGGAATAGTACCTGGTACATAGAATAGTACCTGTTACATATATTATTATAGTTATTACATAGATTATCATTAGTACCTATTACAGATTATTTTCTATTCACATAAATATATATTTTATCATTACATTTATATTTTCATCTCTGATTCTAGATTCAGCAGGCCTTCATTCCATTAATTGAGCTTCCCATGGAAGAAAATTCCTTTTTAGCATCAACTCTTGACAACAGATTCTAAGCAGGTGATGAAGCACTAACTAGCTTCTGAGGGACTAGTGAATGGAACAACTGATTGATTTCTTCAAATCAATGTCTCCCCCTTTTAAATCTTGGGCCTTTGCCCAGCTACTCCTCCTCCTATTCCCAAAGCCAGAAAAGCACTGAACTTAAGAGTTAGAAGCACTAGGTTGCAACTCTGACTCTGCCACTGTGTGACCTTTTGCATGTCACTTGATGCTTCTGAGCCTCAGTTTCTCATCTGTAAAAAAGAAGGTAAGTAACCACTACCTTACAGGATCTAATGAGAATGAAGAAAGGTAACAAAGGGGAAAGCAGCAAGCAGAATTCCTGGCATGTATCAGTCTAATTAATTAATTAGATTTCAATTTGAGTCTATACCACTCATTTCCTCCTTCTGCACTATCTATGCTTCAAATCTGCTAGTTATACCCATGGGCATCATTCAACCCCTGGCCACAAGCAGACACAAACTATGCTAACCTCCCTCTCTATTTTAAGCTGCACCTCTAGGGATTGCTCCTGGACATTTTGGAAAAGCCACACCATCTTGCAGAAGGTGCAATAATACAGGCTTCTAAATCCCTTGGAACAGCACTGCCCCATAGGTCTTTCTATAATGATGAAAATTTATTACATCTATGTTTTGTGATATGATAGCCACATGTGGCCACTGAATACTTTATATGCAGTTCAGCAGCTGAGAAACTGAATTTTATTTTTTTAAGTTAATTTAAAGGTAAACAGTCACATGTAACCATTGGCTACTGTATCTGACAGCACAGTCTTAGAGTCACCTCCAGTTGTCGCCCAAGTGCTATAGCCACTCTCCTGAGTAAGGTATCTGAACTTCCCAACCATCCAGTTGGCATCTCTACTTGCACTTTGCAACTCAAAGACAGCTGTGGTGGTTCAGTGGTAAAATTCTTGCTTTCCACACAGGAGACCCAGGTTCTATTTCCAGTGACGTACCTCAGCATAGCCACCACCCATCAGTGGAAGCTTGCATGTTGCTGAACAGGTTTCAGCAAAGCCTCTAGACTAAAATATACTAAAAGAAAAGCCTGGAGATCTACTTCCAAAAATCAGCCAATAAAAACTTTATCAATTAACAATGGTCTCATCCTGTTATACATGGTCTGCCATGAGTTGGGGACCAACTCAATGGCAGTTAACAACACTACCATCAAGGCCAGTCTGGTGGAGTAGGAAAATGAGGTCACCCAAAGTCTATTTCCAAAGCCCCTTCTTTCACTAAACAACTATAAGACTTGCTTTTAAAATGAAGGTAAATTACTGTATTGGGGGAATGTATGTGAATTAGAACTGCCATTTGAACAGTCCCTGAGGGTTTTTTTTTGCAGAATGATTGCTCTGAAGGGCAGTGGGTTTATCTCACCAAAGGGCAGAACTTTCAGAGCCAGAAATCAAAAGCTTGTATGCTGGCTGCAGATGAGGGGGAAAAGCCTAGGGACATTTTTGAAAATGATCCTAGAATTTCAATTTCACTCTGTCAGAAATTCCACCAGAATTATCTTACTTCACAATATTTTTATATATTAATCTTGCCAAGATTAGATTACAAGAAGCAATAAAAGACATTGAGTTAGCTTTTATTTTAAATCAGGAAGTTAGGTTTGAAATGATAAACAAATGATCATCTTTGTCAAACTGAGATGAGAGAGATGAGATGAGAGAGGACTCATTGTCAGCTGAAATGTGTGAGCCCTGCGTAGTTCCCTGACCTTCATTCCAGTTGTTAAACATTTGTATGGAATGTTCTCAGCCACTTGCCCTACACAAAACAAATAAATAAACAAACAAACAAAAAATCTGACCCAAATGAGAGAAAGCTGGGGATGGAAAGGAAGACTCATCTGTTTATTTAATAAATATCTGTCAAGTCTTTACTATGCACCAGGCTGGCACAGGTTACAGAGGGGCTCAAAATTCAATTAGAGACAAATCTGTAAATAAGCAATTACCATATAAAAGGTATAGTATGCACAAACTGTCTTGGGAATACAGAGACTGGGGCAACACATACCACAGGGAAAAGTGAAGGAAGGCTTTATCATAGGGTACTCTTTGAACTAGGACTTGAATGGCAAGAAATTTGCTAAGCAAGGATGAGAAAGGGAGAGATATATTTCAGGAAAAGGACTTGGGAAGAAAGCAAAAGCAAAGAGGGAGAAATGAGCAGTCTATACCAGGAGGTAAGCCCCAAAACTAGCACCATTTTCATTTTGGAGCTTCTTAACCCTCCAGTTGTCCTGGCTCCCTTGGCCTTCTTCCAAATTCATGTAACCAGTCCAAGTACATCATGTTCCTCTGTGTCACTCCTCATTATGAGAAGGCGCCAAATCAGGTCCCAATAACAAAATCCCATGATGATCTAGACTGCTTCTTCGTCAAATCTTCAATGACCCACCAAGGAACTGTGTTTACCATTTCTTGGATAAAAATCATACCCTATTGCTGCAGGTAGCCAGCTACCTATATAATGATGATCCTAAGATTTTAAAGGACGCTGGAGACTATTCAGGTGGGCTGCCTGTGTTGTAAAGTGTTGCAGTACTTAAAAACAGAGAAGAGAAGCTAAATGACAATTAATTTAATGAGAGGAAAGTCAGGAGGCTAAAAGCAACTATAAAGTACACTACAATAAAGTGACACAGAACAAGAAAAAGGACAGAGCAATGACCAAGGTAAATGTGGGCTAGCTAGAAATTTTTCTAGCAAGCCATTAGGTCTTAAAATTGATCTTCCAAACTATGCCTAGGAGATTAAGTTTTAAGAAGGTACATTTACCCCAAAGTGCAGAAAGCAAATGTTAGAATATTCTAATGAAAGTAGTAAGATTATAGATGGCCATAAATCTGTCTCATTACTGTGGAGAATATTTAATTTTAGGTGGCAATTTCAGAATATATAAAAACACTTTTTTGTGCTTTCCTATACGGTAGGGGAAAAAAAAAATCAATTTACTTATTTATTTATTCCCTATAGGCTGATAAATTAGGTTACCTCACCAGGCTGTATCAGACATATTGGATTTTCCCAAATAAAGACATCACAATGGTCAGTTGGCAATATCAGTGAAAGAACTCAGGTCCCCAGAAACTGGAACCAAGTAGGACAGCAGTGTGAAAGCATTGAATTTGCCATTAGAGGTTCATCAGATCAGCCTCTTAAAAAAATGATGCTGACAAAATTGGATATCCACATGTATAAAAATGAAACAGGATACAAACCTCACACCATACACAAAAATGAACTCAAAATGGCTCAAGTGCCTAAATGTTAAAGCTAAAAGCATATAAAATTCTTAGAAGAGAACAAAACTATGAGACCTAGGTTTTTTTGTTTTTTTTTTTTTTTGCTTGTTTGTTTTTTAATGATAGATTATCAAACACAACTACAAATCCAAGAGCAGAAGATAAAATAGATAAATAGGACCTTGCAAAAATTAAATACTTATGCTCATCACAAGACTTTATCAAAAGAGTAAAAAGATAGCCTACACATTGGAAAAAATCTTCAGGACTGATATATCTGATGTCATGGATGGAACTGTGTCCCTCTTGAAAAAAAAAAACTGTGAGGAAATAAATTTCTGTTTCTTAAAGCCATCTACATGTAGTATTTCTGTTTGTTAAAGCCATCTACAGGTAGTATTTCTGTAATAGCAGCACTAGATAACTAAGACATAAGATGAGGGTTTAATCTCTGACGTATATAGAAAACTTCAACAACTCAATAACAAAAAGACTAACAACCCAATTAAAAAATCAGTATAGGGACCAGGACTACTACTCTGATAAAGAATGATGGAAACCCTGAAACTATAGCCCTTAGACACCCTTCAAGCCTGGCACTGAATGCAGCCCCATGGCTCAACTTTCAGGCAAACCACAGACAAGCTTATAAGGTAAGCCATAACACAAGGGAAGTACACACTCCTTAGAACAAACAACCATACGAGATCAAAAGGGCAGCTTTTTCCCAGTAATAAACCTCAAAAGGCAGGAAGAAATAGGAAAGAAGGATTAATGGAAACAGTAAACACAGGAAGGAAAAGAAAGAGTGCTGTTACTTTGTGGGGATTGCAATTGATATCACAAAAATAAATAAATAAATAATATGAATCATCGAACAGAAAACCAATTTTCTCAGTAAACTGTCAAAAAGTT